>NC_053398.1:122817589-123119256 GCF_905171765.1 Bufo bufo
AAATTAGACATAAGCAATACGCCCATGGGAACAGAGGGAACAGATTAATGTCGGCCCTTATTAAAAAGAGAAACGATCAGTCCTATATAGCCAAAATGCGTAGTGACAAAGGTATAGCAGTGTCGGACACCCCAAGCATAGCCATGATATTTAATACATACTACGCCGCTCTGTACAATTTACGTAAAAATGAATCCTCCACTGCCAATCGTGACAGTAATATTATTTCTAACAATTTTTTAACATCGCTTAATTTACCGACATTATCACAAGAGGACAGCGAATCCCTACTACTCCTATTACCCTTTAGAAGTTCAAAAAATTCTCAACTCCATCCCTCAGGTAAAAGCCTGGGCCCTGATGGCCTACCCAATTGCTTACTATAACAAAATTTTTCCATGTCCTTGGCCCTCACCTTGTGTCTTATCTAAACTCCTTGCTGGATGGTGCTTCTCCGGCTAAACAGGCACTTGAAGCTCATATTGTGGTCCTCCCAAAACCAAATAAGGATCCAGAAGTTCCATCTAGCTACCGGCCCATATCCCTCTTAAATACTGACATAAAACTCTGGGACAAATTAATGGGCACACAGAGTCGCCCCATTCTTAAAAAAAACTTATTTCCCCTGACCAGACAGGCTTTGTTTGGGGGGCGTGAGTGCAGGGACAGCACATTTAGAGTTCAGATGTTAATACAGCATGCTTTGCGGTATAAGAATAGCCTGACCCTATTGAGCACGGATGTCGAAAAGGCGTTTGATAGAGTAGACTGGAAGTTTATGGAGGCCACTCTTCACAGGTTTGGTTTTCACTCTAAATTTGTGGATGCAGTGATTGTCCCTGTACTCAGGTCCCTCATGCAAGAGTAAGTGTCAATGGTATACTTTCCCCATATTTTGATATCTCTAATGGTACTCGCCAGGGATGCCATTGTCCTCTTCCTTTTCAATACTTTGCCTGGAGACCCTTATACAAGCAATCAGACAGAATGACATCATTAAGGGGGTTGAAATTGGCACCACGCAACATACAGTGGCGGCTTTTGCCGATGACATGCTGTTGATTATGTCTGATCCTGTCACAGCTTTCCCAGAAGTCTTGAAATTATTGGAAGAATTTGGCCATATGTCCAATTTTAAAATAAATCTCCCAAAATGTTCTGCCATGGGTATCAATTTGCCAAATAGCACCATCACTGCTTTGTCCAGCTTATTTCCCTTCCAATGGTCTGCATCACATATTAAATACCTAGGGGTGAATATATCAGCTGCCCCCAGTCAACTTTTTCGCTTAAATTATTTCCCTCTACTATCAGATATCAAGACACAATTGGATAATTTAAAGATCCCCTTCCTGTCCTGGATTGGTAGGAAAAACCTTTTAAAGACTTACGTTCTCCCTAAATTATTATATATCTTTTCCAGACCCTGCCGATTTCCCTTCCCAATTACTATCTGTCTCAGACACAAAAACTCTTCTCGGCTTTCGTATGGAGGAAGTCTAGACCTCGGATATCTTATAGTCTCTTATCCCAACCGATCGCCAGAGGTGGTTTTGGCCTCCCTGATGTCAAAAGTTACTACTACTCCCGTGGTCTAAAATAAAAATTTTCTAGGCTCCAGCAGGGCACATTTAGGAGAATTTCCCTTTAAGACGCATAAAAATGGATCCTGATTAAAATACATATTTTTGGGGGAAATTTTTGCCATTGAAGCCCCTCTGTTATGTCACTGCCCATGTTGTGGGACGATTTGTGCACTTCTATTTGGTGGCTGCAAATATGACCTGAAGGTTTTTTCGGTTCGCCTGCCATTAAAGTCAATGGGGCCCGCCGCAAACTTACGGTTCACAAACATTTGATCGCGTTCGCGCGATCGTGTTCGCGAATCGTCCTGGCCGATGTTCGTCCATCACTAATTGTCAGGTTGACTAATGGGTTACATAATGAAATCATAAACATTAAAGAGCTTTTCACTTTGAAAACTCTGTAGAGATGTTACTCTGTTTCTGAAAAACTAACACAATAATGTACATGGATAATAAACACAGTGATGTCATAACATAGCGGTAATATACAAAGTGATCCATCCGCACAGGGACAAAAAATACAATGATGTCCTAACCTAGGGGTAATATACAAAGTGATACATCTGAACAGAAATATTAAATACTGTGATGTTATAACACAGGGGTATAAAAAGCCATATCACAAAACAAGAATAATTAATACAATGTCACATTATTGTACTTAATAAACACAGTGAAAACATTGTAAATGTTTTTTGTATACAATGATTTCACACTTTGTGAAAAATATGCACAGTGATGTCACAGAACAGCCATAATAATAGTAGAGATGTCGCCACACATGGGATCACAAACACGGCATCATAATACAATGATATTATAACAATCCACACAGTGATGCCATAGTTTAATATATAGTAACCAATATTCTCTTATGTGGAAAAATGGTTTTTGAGCCCCATCACTAGTGATGTCGCGAACATAAAATTTTCAGTTCGCGAACAGCGAACGCGAACTTCCGCAAATGTTCGCGAACTGGCGAACCGGGCGAACCGCCATAGACTTCAATAGACAGGCGAATTTTAAAACCCACAGGGACTCTTTCTGGCCACAATAGTGATGAGAAAGTTGTTTCAAGGGGTCTAACACCTGGACTGTGGCATGCCGGAGGGGGATCTATGGCAAAACTCCCATGGAAAATTACGTAGTGGACGCAGAGTCGGGTTTTAATCCATAAAGGGCATAAATCAACTAACATTCCTAAATTGTTTGGAATAACGTGCTTTAAAACATCCAGTGTGTGTATACGATCAGGTATGATGTTGTATCGATCAGGTAGTGTAAGGGTTACGCCCGCATCACAGACATTGACAGACCAAACTCCCCTTTTAATGCACCGCAAACAGTTCATTTGCACAACCGCAAACTCCCCATTTGCACAAGGTTGGATACCAAGCTAGCCACGTCCCGGTGATGTCATTGAAGGTTTCTTCCTCCACCCAGCCACGTACAACACCAAGGGTCCCCGAAAGGTCAATTGAATTGATTTTTCGAACGGGGAGATGGTTAAAAAAACGCTGGCTCCCTCCCCTTTGTTTTTATCCACGGTGACTGCGTCTGCGCCGTGCAATTTACTGTCACACCCGATATGAGTGGTATTTTCTGTAGTACTATTCTCATCAGTTTAATCCCTCTAACGTCCCCAATCTGGGTGCCATTTATTGAATAGATTTTTCGAACGGGGAGATGGTATCAGTGGTTGGCACTGGCAGTGGGCACACTACAGTCAGTAGAAGCGGGCCTGACACACACTGGCAGCAGGCAAGCAACTGAAATTACACTAAAGTGTAAAAATTAAATGCCTTATTTATCGGCAAGCTACTGTGCCACCCGGTATGAGTGGTTGGCACTGGCAGTGGGCACACTACAGTCAGTGGAAGAGGGCCTGACACACACTGGCAGCAGGCAAGCAACTGAATTTAGACTACTGTCTAAAAATTAAATGCCTTATTTATCGGCAAGCTACTGTGCCACCCGGTATCAGTGGTTGGCACTGGCAGTGGGCACACTACAGTCAGTGGAAGCGGGCCTGACACACACTGGCAGCAGGCAAGCAACTGAATTTAGACTACTGTCTAAAAATTAAATGCCTTATTTATCGGCAAGCTACTGTGCCACCCGGTATCAGTGGTTGGCACTGGCAGTGGGCACACTACAGTCAGTAGAAGCGGGCCTGACACACACTGGCAGCAGGCAAGCAACTGAAATTACACTAAAGTGTAAAAATTAAATGCCTTATTTATCGGCAAGCTACTGTGCCACCCGGTATGAGTGGTTGGCACTGGCAGTGGGCACACTACAGTCAGTAGAAGCGGGCCTGACACACACTGGCAGCAGGCAAGCAACTGAAATTACACTAAAGTGTAAATATTAAATGCCTTATTTATCGGCAAGCTACTGTGCCACCCGGTATGAGTGGTTGGCACTGGCAGTGGGCACACTACAGTCAGTGGAAGAGGGCCTGACACACTGACTGGCAGCAGGCAAGCAACTGAATTTAGACTACTGTCTAAAAATTAAATGCCTTATTTATCGGCAAGCTACTGTGCCACCCGGTATCAGTGGTTGGCACTGGCAGTGGGCACACTACAGTCAGTGGAAGCGGGCCTGACACACACTGGCAGCAGGCAAGCAACTGAAATTACACTAAAGTGTAAAAATTAAATGCCTTATTTATCGGCAAGCTACTGTGCCACCCGGTATCAGTGGTTGGCACTGGCAGTGGGCACACTACAGTCAGTGGAAGAGGGCCTGACACACACTGGCAGCAGGCAAGCAACTGAATTTAGACTACTGTCTAAAAATTAAATGCCTTATTTATCGGCAAGCTACTGTGCCACCCGGTATCAGTGGTTGGCACTGGCAGTGGGCACACTACAGTCAGTGGAAGCGGGCCTGACACACACTGGCAGCAGGCAAGCAACTGAATTTAGACTACTGTCTAAAAATTAAATGCCTTATTTATCGGCAAGCTACTGTGCCACCCGGTATCAGTGGTTGGCACTGGCAGTGGGCACACTACAGTCAGTTGAAGTCGGCCTGACACACACTAGCAGCAGGCAAGCAGCTGAAATTACACTAAAGTGTAAAAATTAAATGCCTTTTTTATGCAAAGTCCTGTGCCAGCCGGTATGAGTGGTGGGCACTGGCAGTGGGCACACTACAGTCAGTGGAAGTCAGCCTGACACACACTGGCAGGCAACTAACCTTAGATTAAAGTGTAAAAATTAAGTGCCTATTTTTTAAGCAAAGTCCTGTGCCACTCGGTATGACAGGGGTGGGCACTGGCAGTGGGCACACTACAGTCAGTTGAAGTCGGCCTGACACACACTAGCAGCAGGCAAGCAGCTGAAATTACATTAAAGTGTAAAAATTAAATGCCTTTTTTAAGCAAAGTCCTGTGCCAGCCGGTATGAGTGGTGGGCACTGGCAGTGGGCACACTACAGTCAGTGGAAGTCAGCCTGACACACACTGGCAGGCAACTAACCTTAGATTAAAGTGTAAAAATTAAGTGCCTATTTTTTAAGCAAAGTCCTGTGCCACTCGGTATGACAGGGGTGGGCACTGGCAGTGGGCACACTACAGTCAGTTGAAGTCGGCCTGACACACACTAGCAGCAGGCAAGCAGCTGAAATTACATTAAAGTGTAAAAATTAAATGCCTTTTTTAAGCAAAGTCCTGTGCCAGCCGGTATGAGTGGTGGGCACTGGCAGTGGGCACACTACAGTCAGTGGAAGTCAGCCTGACACACACTGGCAGGCAACTAACCTTAGATTAAAGTGTAAAAATTAAGTGCCTATTTTTTAAGCAAAGTCCTGTGCCACTCGGGATGACAGGGGTGGGCACTGGCAGTGGGCACACTACAGTCAGTTGAAGTCGGCCTGACACACACTGGCAGGCAACTAACCTTAGATTAAAGTGTAAAAATTAAGTGCCTTTTTTTTAAGCAAAGTCCTGTGCCACACGGGATGACAGGGGTGGGCACTGGCAGTGGGCACACTACAGTCAGTTGAAGTCGGCCTGACACACACTAGCAGCAGGCAAGCAGCTGAAATTACACTAAAGTGTAAAAATTAAATGCCTTTTTTATGCAAAGTCCTGTGCCAGCCGGTATGAGTGGTGGGCACTGGCAGTGGGCACACTACAGTCAGTGGAAGTCAGCCTGACACACACTGGCAGGCAACTAACCTTAGATTAAAGTGTAAAAATTAAGTGCCTTTTTTTAAGCAAAGTCCTGTGCCACACGGAATGACAGGGGTGAGCACTGGCAGTGGGCACACTACAGTCTGTGGGCCTGCAGCTCCTCACACACAGGCAGGCCAGGCAACTGCAATATGTATATAAAGGAAAAAAAAAAAGCAGACTAATGTTGCAGCCCTAAAAAGGGCTTTTTGGGGTGCTGTCAGGACGCTGTCCTTACAGCAGAGATCAGATGAGTCTTTCAGGACTGGAGTGGACACTGAATTCACTAGCCTAGCTTTCGATTTCCCAATTAAATCAGCAGCAGTTACAGTCTCCCTCCTCTCACTAAGACTGCAGCTTCAGAATGAATCTAAAATGGATGCTGTGCAGGAGGTGGGAGGGTCTGGGAGGGAGGGTATGCTGCTGATTGGCTGGAATGTGTCTGCTGACTGTGAGGTACAGGGTCAAAGTTTGCTCAATGATGATGTATAGGGGGCGGACCGAACATCGCATGTGTTCGCCCGGCAGAGGCGAAAGCGAACAAGCTATGTTCGCCGGGAACTGTTCGCCGTCGGATAGTTCGGGCCATCTCTACCCATCACACCCTAATACCCTAGTGCACCTATAACACCTATATATTATCTGTAGGTGGTAGCGTTGTGGAGAAATGTGAAGTTTTATAGATATGCTAAAGAGCTGTAGAGAGAGGGGAGATCTATTTCAGGTCCAGAAAAACTCAATGAGCTGTTTCATGTCACCCACCTTAAAAACCAGGATGTGATGTAGACTCCCTCTATTACTTTATCTGCTGAAGGCTATATCTCTCGGGGCAGAGACAACATTTACAGCTCACAGGAGATTCTGCTCACTTGTCTCTCTGTAGAACACTATTTAACTCTAGATGTTATGGCAGCATTTTCAAGAGCCTATGCCTCTTTCTCCCTCCGGCAGCTCTGTTGTGCTCCTCCCTTATATGTGCAACATGTAACCTGATCTCTAAATGAGTTCATCTCCTCTCTGAAGACAAATTTTAGATCTGAATTGAATAAAAAAAATAAAAAAAAATTATTTCAGGAAGCAGAAGGAGGAAAAGAAGTGGCTGATAAAAGGAGAAAGAGGCATTTTTCTCTAATAATGTATAAAATACAATTTCTAATATTAACTTGTACTTTTAATTTCTGTGTAACTTAAAAAGTTTGAGAAAAAAGGAAGAACATTATATATTATATTATATAACTATAAACTTACAATTATAATATTTTAAGTAGTAAAAGAAAAAAGAGTAAAAAAGCAAAAAAAAATTATAAAATTAATAGCAACAAGGATTTAGGATCTCTTGATAATAAATTAGTTACTATGTAAAAAATATGAGTAGTAATTATTATATTACTAGTATTATTTTATTATTGTTTTATTCTCATTTACATATTGTCCAATTGCATGGGATTGTCTCTTATTTTTACTTTTTTTTTACTGTAACTTTTTTACATTCTAAAACTGAAATGGCTTTCTCTAACGTAACAAACCAATCTAAAGTGTTCGCTACTCTGTATTGCTGAAACACTTTATATGCAAACAGCAGGAGACCGGCTGGCAACAAATTGCAAGTGCTCAAACTAGTCAGAACAAGCATCTTGAAAACTTAATACAGGACATTCCTGGTACATATTAAGAGCAGTAAAACAAGTGCATTATATTAAATGCCAGAGGAGTCAACGGAAAGAATATACTTTGTGCCTGATACAAAGTTAACTTTTGCCTAATATTCATGTAAAGAAAGTATAAGAAAAAAAGTATTGCTGTAAGACGTTGGGGCTAATGAACAGAATCTAATTTCAAGTTAAGTGTTTATAGAACTTTAGCGCACTCTAGGCAACCCAATTTCAATTATTCAAGCAGTCTACCATGGCATTGCCCTTTTTTCTCCCCCAAAGCCTGCAGGGTTGTACGTAAAGTAAAACGACTTAGGCATTTTAAGTAAATAGAATTACTAAGTCAGATGTGCCAATATTCCGTCTCAGTTAACTACAAAATACTGGAATATGTGCCTTCCACCACATGTCATGTGTTTTTCAGACCAAGGAGCATGACCTATTGTATCACTAGATGGTATAAACGGACAAGTGTCTAACATTTAGAAAAATGCACCAAATTTATACAGCATGAGGCAGGGCTCTGCAGCAGAGTATATGTTGATAGAGGGTCACATTAATACCGGGTGACATCTCTCTTTGTTGCGATACAGTTGGCTTTATAATGCTCATATACAGTAGATGCTGGATATCCTCCTGTGGTATGTAATTCCAAGCTCTTTCAGCTTCAAACCATAGTTAAGCCAAGGTTGTTGTTGGCTGCTATCAGTGTTGAGGGAATTGAAGTTCACGAAGAGCATATTGTATAGCGTGGGCAGGGTTTGGGTGATGTTATCTTTTTGGAGCACCATGTCTCCTGTACCTAGCCAAGGCTAGACAATATTCTCTCCATTAATAACAGATACAGCTACTGGAGTCCCACACCATGATGCCCGGTGTTTTGTTTCTGAGTATCTCAGCACTGTGCATCATGACAGTACGCACTCTCCAGTCCTACTGTGAACCCTGATGTGGCCATCATTACTACTAGAGCTGAATAAAGTATTGTAAAATTCGAAAAGGCTGCTTAGCCGAATTTTACAAAAAAGTTTGCTTTGTGAGAAGCGCATTTCTTTGTAAGCAGTGAGTGCAATGACAAGGAGCAGCGATTGCGCTACTCCCTGTCATTATACCCATTAGATGCCACATTCATGTGTAAAATATTAAAAAATAAAGAAAGAAAATCATACTTACTATACGACCGCCAATATAGATTTAAGATCCAAAGCAAAATCGCGTGTGGCCCTTGATGACGTCACCACGTCAGCCGGTGGGGGGAGGTCGATACGTCATCTTGCACAGGATTTCACATGGGATTTTCAATCAAGATGGCGACGGCCTTCTCTTCATGCTCAAACTGATGAGGTTAGTATGTTTTATTTTTATTTTCACTGCCGTTTCAGAGAAAATCGATTCGCTACCAAAAAGCACAAGGAAATTCAGAATCAAATTTTCCCTGAAATTCTGACCGAAGTCCAATTTGCAGACTTCGATTTACTCAATGCTAATTACTACCAAGGCAGAACCTGCTTTCATCAATGATCCCTATTAGGGATGAGCGAACCCGAACTGTATAGTTCGGGTTCGTACCGAATTTTGGGGTGTCCGTGACACGGACCCGAATCCGAACATTTTCGTAAAAGTCCGGGTTCGGTGTTCGGCGCTTTCTTGGCGCTTTTTGAAGGGCTGCAAAGCAGCCAATCAACAAGCGTCATACTACTTGGCCCAAGAGGCCATCACAGCCTTGCCTACTATTGGCATGGCTGTGATTGGCCAGTGCACCATGTGACCCAGCCTCTATTTAAGCTGGAGTCACGTAGCGCCGCACGTCACTCTGCTATGATCAGTATAGGGAGAGGTTGCAGCTGCGACGTTAGGGCGAGATTAGGCAGATTAACTCCTCCAAAAGACTTCATTCTGTGATCGATCTGCAGCTGTGGATCATTGAAGTGCTATTATTGACTTGCTCACTTTTTTGAGGCTGCCCAGAGCGTTTTTAGATCACTTTTTTTCTGGGGTGATCGGCGGCCATTTTGTGACTTGTGGTGCGCCAGCACGAGCTATCACCAAGTGTATTTAACCATCGATAGTGTGGTTATTTTGTGCTATATCCTACATCAGCTGCAGGCTGGGCCTGTGTCACCGAAGTGCATTTAACCATCAACAGTCTGGTTATTTTTTGGCCATATACTACATCAGCTGCAGGCTGAGCCTGTGTCACCCAAGTGCATTTAACCATCAACAGTCTGATTATTTTTTGGCCATATACTACATCAGCTGCAGGCTGAGCCTGTGTCACCCAAGTGTATTTAACCATCGATAGTGTGGTTATTTTGTGCTATATCCTACATCAGCTGCAGGCTGAGCCTGTGTCACCCAAGTGCATTTAAACATCAACAGTCTGATTATTTTTTGGCCATATACTACATCTGGTGCAGGCTGAGCCTGTGTCACCCAAGTGCATTTAACCATCAACAGTGTGGTTATTTTTTGGCCATATATTACATCAGGGGCAAGTTGAACCTGTCACCCAGCGCCTAAAAAATAGACCTGACATTTCTATTCAACCAAATCTTACTGTTTTAGATGGTCAAGGTTATTTGTAGTTGACCATAAAAGCAGACTTTTGTTCTGGGGTTGAAAAAGCATTCCCAAATGTTGCCATTCTCAAAATTAACTAGTTTCTGGTATTTGAGGCCTACTGAAATCTATCCCAAAAAGAAAATCTTACTTTGAAGGTATTGATAGTGTCATTCAGAAAAACCTAAGACCACACGCTAGCGTGCTGATAGAAGTTTGATTCTGTGATTAAACCTATACCTGTCACACAGCGCAAAAAAAAAACAGGTCTCACAGCTCTATTCAACCAAATCTGCACAGTTTTAGCTGTCAAGTTATTTGTAGTGACCGTAAAAGCAGACTTTTTGTTCTGGTTGAAAAAGCATTCCCAAATTTGCCATTCTCAAAATAACTAGTTTCTGGTATTTGAGGCCTACTTGAAATCTATCCCAAAAAGAAAATCTTACATTGAAGGTATTGATAGTGTCATCAGAAAATCCTAACGACACACGCTAGCGTGCTGATAGAAGTGGATTCTGTGATTAAACCTATACCTGTCACACAGCGCAAAAAAAAACAGGTCTCACATCTCTATTCAACCAAATCTGCACTGTTTTAGCTGGTCAAGTTATTTGTAGTGACCGAAAAGCAGACTTTTTGTTCTGGGTTGAAAAAGCATTCCACAATTTGCCATTTTCCCAAAATAACTATTTCTGGTATTTGAGGCCTACTTAAATCTATCCCAAAAAGAAAATCTTACATTGAAGGTATTGATAGTTCATTCAGAAAAACCTAAGACAACACGCTAGCGTGCTGATAGAAGTGTGATTCTGTGATTAAACCTATTGTCACGGATGGTGTACAGGAAACAAGACAGAAACCATATAAACAAGTCTCTCTGGATCCACAACTAAGGAACAAAGGGAGACACCCTGCAATAGACCTGCCGCTCTCCCTCACTGCTCAGCCTATGCAACACGCCCAAAGGTGGATGGCCGCATATCCACGTTCCTCGTCTATCTATTACCTGAAGACCCTACAATAGTGAATGGACACGACCACTCTGGCTCCCTACACTGACACGAGGAGTCAGGGTCACCTGGATCCAGAAAAGACAAAAACATAAATACATAAACAGCACTTATCTGCAGACGACTGATGACTGAGGACTGAGGACTGGGAACTGGGAACTGGGAACTGGAACTGGGAACAGCATGCACACACACTCCAGGAAGTTGTATCAGCCGCACACTACTGCATTATAGGGAGGAACTTAAAGGGTAGCGATCAGTCTGACTGCATGACAGCTGAGATAGACTAACGAGATGAGAAACTAACCAAAACAAAGAAATTCAAGGAGGAGGATCTGAGAAAGCTCCTGTGACGCTTCTCAGCTGTCTGGCTGTGACAGTACCCCTCCCTCTAGGAGTGGACTCCGACACTCAGGGCCCACCTTCTCAGGATGGGACCTATGGAAAGCCCTGATGAGACGAGAGGCCTTAATGTCCATCACTGGGACCCACATCCTCTCCTCAGGACCATAACCCTCCCAATGAACGAGGTAATTGGAGGGAACCGGCGGACTAAGACGAGAATCCACAATCCTAGAGACCTGAAATTCAAGAGTTTCCATCAACCATAATCGAGGAGGGAGGCAAAGGGCGAGGGTACAATAGGTTGAACATAAGGTTTCAATAAGGACTTATGAAAAACATTATGGATCTTCCAAGTCTGAGGAAGATCAAGACGTAGGCAACAGGATTGATGACAGACAGGATCTTGTAAGGCCCAATAAACCTAGGACCCAACTTCCAGGAGGGAACCTTTAATTTGATATTCTTGGTAGAACAACCACACCAGATCACCAACATTCAGGTCCGACCAGGCACACGTCTCTTATCCGCCACATGCTTATATCTCTCACTCATGCTCTTTAGATTATCCTGAATCTTTTGCCAAATAGATGACAAAGACGAGGAGAATCTCTATTCAACCAAATCTGCACTGTTTTAGCTGGTCAAGTTATTTGTAGTGACCGTAAAAGCACACTTTTTTTTCTGGTTGAAAAAGCATTTCCAAATTTGCCATTCTCAAAATTGTGTGAACGGGGAACAATGAGGGAAAACATCTAATAAGGGACGCGACGCGGACGTGGACATGGTCCGTGGTGGTGTAAGTGGACCCTCTGGTGCTGGGAGAGGGACGTGGCCGGTTCTGCCACAGCCACACGTCCTAGGTGAACCAACTACCTCAGGTCCCAGTACCAGCAGAATTATACAGCGATATTTGGTTGGGGCCCAATGCCATTCTAAGGATGGAAAGGCCTGAGCAGGTACAGGCATGTAGTCAATTGGGTGGCCGACAGTGGATCCGCATGTGTCACATTAGCTCCCACCCAGTCTTCTGCAGAAAGCGCACAGATGGCGCATGAAAACCAAGCTCATCGTCTGTCACATAACCCCCATGCATATCAGGGAAACTGTCTGAGCCTCAAGTGATGCAGCAGTCTCTTATGCTGTTTAAAGACTCTGCTGCCAGGGTTTCCCAAGGGCATCCACCTAGCCCTTCCCCAGGGGTGGAAGAGGATAGAATGCACTAACGCACAACCACTATTTTTCCTGATGATGAGACATGGGAATACCACCTCAGCACGTCTCTGATGATGACTAAACACAGGTGCCAGACTGCGCTTCTTTCTGCAGTGTGCAGACTGAACAGGAGTCAGGGATCAAGACTGGGTGGAAGACGATGCAGGGGACATGAGGTCCTAGACCCCACATAGGAATGAAGGTCGTGCCACTGACTTTCACAGTTCGAAGGAAGAGGCAGTGGTGAGACCGAGCCAACAGCATAGCAAAAGGAGGGAGCAGGTGGGGCAAAATCAGAACACCCGGCCGCCAAGAGACTCTGCCTGCTACTGACCGCCGCCATCTGGGACCGAGCACTCCCAAAGCAGCTTCAAGGAGTTTCCGCTGGCATGCACTTCTTCATACAATGTGCTGACGACAAGACCCAGTAGTTTGCAACGCTGGTGCCATCAGAGCCTGAAGCGAGGCATTAACTTTCTGAACCTTAGCACAACCTGCATGACCAGGCACCTGCATGCAAAGCATGAACTGCAGTGGAGTGAACACCTTAAAAACAAGGAAGTCACTCAGGGCTCCCCCGGCTACCTCTTCTGCTGCGCCGCCTCGGGCCTCTTCTGCTGCTGCCGCCGCCTCGGCCTCTTCTGCTGCTGCTGCCGCCGCCTCGGCCTCTTCCTCTGGAGGAACGTTGGCACCTGCCGCCCAGCAAACATGGGATGTACCACCAACACCACCACCTGCGTCACCAAGCATCTCAACCATGTCACACGGCAGCGTTCAGCTCTCCATCTCACAAACATTTGAGAGAGAGCGTAAATTCCCACCTAGCCACCCTCGATCCCTGGCCCTGAATGCCAGCATTTCTAAACTACTGGCCTATGAAATGCTGTCATTTAGGCTGGTGGACACACACAGCTTCAAACAGCTCATGTCACTTGCTGTCCCACAGTATGTTGTTCCCAGCCGCCACTACTTCTCCAAGAGAGCCGTGCCTTCCCTGCACAAACAAGTGTCCGATAAAATCAAGTGTGCACTGCGCAACGCCATCTGTGGCAAGGTCCACCTAACCACAGATACGTGGACCAGTAAGCACGGCCAGGGACGCTATATCTCCCTAACTGCACACTGGGTAAATGTAGTGGCGGCTGGGCCCCAGGCGGAGAGCTGTTTGGCGCACGTCCTTCCACCGCCAAGGATCGCAGGGCAACATTCTTTGCCTCCTGTCTCCACCTCCTCCTACTCAGCTTCCTCCTCCTCTTCTTCCACCTGCTCATCCAGTCAGCCACACACCTTCACCACCAACTTCAGCACAGCACGGGGTAAACGTCAGCAGGCCATTCTGAAACTCATATGTTTGGGGACAGGCCCCACACCGCACAGGAGTTGTGGCGGGGTATAGAACAACAGACCGACGAGTGGTTGCTGCCGGTGAGCCTCAAGCCTGGCCTGGTGGTGTGCGATAATGGGCGAAATCTCGTTGCAGCTCTGGGACTAGCCGGTTTGACGCACATCCCTTGCCTGGCGCATGTGCTGAATTTGGTGGTGCAGAAGTTCATTCGCAACTACCCCGACATGTCAGAGCTGCTGCATAAAGTGCGGGCCGTCTGTTCGCGCTTCCGGCGTTCACACCCTGTCGCTGCTCGCCTGTCTGCGCTACAGCGTAACTTCGGCCTTCCCGCTCACCGCCTCATATGCGACTGCCACCAGGTGAACTCCACCTTGCTTATACTGGACAGACTGTGCGAGCAGCAAGCAGGCCATAGTGGAGTTTCAGCTGCAGCACGCACGGGTCAGTCGCACTGTGGATCAGACCCACTTCACCACCAATGACTGGGCCGCCATTGCGAGACCTGTGTCCCTGTTGCGCTGTTTCGAGTACTCCACCAACATGGCCAGTTTGGCGATGACGCCGTTATCAGCGTTACAATACCACTTCGATGTCTCCTTGAGAAAACACTTAGGGCGTTGATGGAAGAGGAGGTGGCCCAGGAGAAGAGGAGAAGAGGGGTCATTTTTAGCACTTTCAGGCCAGTCTCTTCAAAGTGACTCAGATGGAGTTTTTTGCAACACCAGAGGCCAGTACAAATGTGGCCAGACAGGGCCCACTACTGGAGGTCGAGGAGGACGAGGATGAGGGAGGAGGTGGAGGAGGATAGAGGAAGAACATGTTCACAGCTGGGTGGCACCCAATGCAGCTCGGGCCCATCACGGGTGCGTGGCTGGGGGAAACACAGGACGATGACGATACGCCTCCCACAGATGACAGCTTGTCCTTACCTCTGGGCACCTGGCACATCATGAGCGACTACATCTTGCAGTGCCTGCGCAACGACACAAGAGTTGCCCACATTTTAACGTGTGCGGAATACTGGGTTGCCACCCTGCTGGATCCCCGGTACAAAGACAATGTGCCCACCTTACTTCCTACACTGAGCGTGATAGGAAGATGCGCGAGTACAAGCGCACGTTGGTAGACGCGCTACTGAGAGCATTCTCAAATGTCACAGGGGAACCAGTGGAAGCCCAAGGCGAAGGCAGAGGAGGAGCAAGAGGTCGCCAACCAGCAGCTGTGTCACGGCCAGCTTCTCTTAGGGCAGGGTTACATGGCAGATATGTGAAAAGTTTTGTCACCACGCCACAGCAAACTGCACCACCACCTGATACGGAACGTGTCAGCAGGAGCAACATTTCACTAACCTGGTGGAACAGTACTGTGCACACCCTCCACGTACTGACTGATGGTTCGCCCCCATCAACTTCTGGGTCTCCAAATTCTCCACGTGCCAGAGCAAGCCTTTTAATGCCTTGGAGGTGCTGGCCTGCCCGGCGGCCAGCGTTTCTGTCTCAACGTGTATTCACACGGCAGGGGGCGTCATTACAGACAAACGCAGCCGCCTGTCTACAGCCAATGTGGACAAGCTGACGTTCATAAAAATGAACTAGCATGGATCCCACAGGACCTGTCCATCCCTGTGCAGATTAATATAACTACCTCCCCTTAACAATATATTATTCTACTCCAGGACACTTCCTCATTCAATACTATTTTAATTTCATTTTACCATTATATTGCGGGGCAACCCAAAGGTTGAATGAACCTCTCCTCTGTCTGGGTGCCGGGGCCTAAATTGTGACAGTGGCCTGTTCCATGGTGGGTACTGAAGCCTGATCCTGCTATGACATGAAGACAGATTCTGCACTGACATAAGGGGCCAGATTCTCTGTTACGGGACCCTCTCCTCTTTCTGGGGTGCCGGGGCCTAAATGTGTGACAGTGGCCTGTTCCAGTGTGGGTGACGTGAAGCCTGATTCTCTGCTATGACATGAATGACAGATTCTGCGCTGACAGTAAGGCCAATTCTCTTTACGGGACCTCTCTCCTCTGCCTGGGTGCCTGGGCCTAAATGTGTGACAGTGGCCTGTTTCAGTGGTGGGTGACGTGAAACCTGATTCTCTGCTATGACATGAAGACAGATGCTGCGCTGACATAAGGCCAGATTCTCTGTTACGGGACCTCTCTGCCTCTGCCTGGGTGCCTGGGCCTAAATGTGTGACAGTGGCCTGTTCCAGTGGTGGGTGACGTGAAGCCTGATTCTCTGCTATGACATGAAGACAGATTCTGCGCTGACATAAGGCCAGATTCTCTGTTACGACCTCTCCCTCTGCCTGGGTGCCTGGGCCTAAATGTGTGACAGGTGCCTTTCCAGTGGTGGGTGACGTAAGCCTGATTCTCTGCTATGACATGAGGGACAGATTCTGCCTGACAGAAGGCCAGATTCTCTGTTACGGGACCTCTCTCCTCTGCCTGGGTGCCTGGGGCCTAAATGTTGACAGTGGCCTGTTCCAGTGTGGGTGACGTGGAAGCCTGATCTCTGCTATGACATGAAGAACAGATTCTGCGCTGACATAAGGTCCAGATTCTCTGTTACGGGACCTCTCTCCTCTGCCTGGGTGCCTGGGGCCTAAATGTGTGACATGAGCCTGGGCCTGTTCAGTGGAGGGTGACGTGAAGCCTGATTCTCTGCTATGACATGAAGACAGATTCTGCGCTGACATAAGGCCAGATCTCTGTTACGGGACCGCTCTCCTCTGTCTGGGTGCCTGGGCCTAAATGTTGACAGTGGCCTGTTCCAGTGGTGGGTGACGTGAAGCCTGATTCTCTGCTATGACATGAAGACAGATTCTGTGCTGACATAAGGCCAGATTCTCTGTTACGGGACCTCTCTCCTCTGCCTGGGTGCCTGGGCCTAAATGTGTGACAGTGGCCTGTTCCAGTGGTGGGTGACGTGAAGCCTGATTCTCTGCTATGACATGAAGACAGATTCTGCGCTGACATAAGGCCATATTCTCTGTTACGGGACCTCCCTCCTCTGCCTGGGTGCCTGGGCCTAAATGTGTGACAGTGGCCTGTTCCAGTGGTGGGTGACGTGAAGCCTGATTCTCTGCTATGACATGAAGACAGATTCTGTGCTGACATCAGGCCAGATTCTCTGTTACGGGACCTCTCTCCTCTGCCTGGGTGCCTGGGCCTAAATGTGTGACAGTGGCCTGTTTCAGTGGTGGGTGACGTGAAACCTGATTCTCTGCTATGACATGAAGACAGATTCTGCGCTGACATAAGGCCAGATTCTCTGTTACGGGACCTCTCTCCTCTGCCTGGGTGCCTGGGCCTAAATGTGGTGACAGTGCCTGTTCCAGTGGTGGTGACGTGAAGCCTGATTCTCTGCTATGACATGAAGACAGATTTCTGCGCTGACGATAATGCCAGATTCTCTGTTAGCGGACCTCTCTCCTCTCCGTGGGTGCCTGGGCCTAAATGGTGGACAGTGGCCTTGTTCCAGTGGTGGGTGAACGTGAAGCCTATTCTCTGCTATGACATAAGACAGATTCCGTGCTGACATAAGGGCCAGATTCTCTGTTACGGACCTCCCTCCTCTGCCTGGGTGCCGGGGCTAAATGTGTGACAGGGGCCTTTCCAGTGGTGGGTGACGTAAGCCTGATTCTCTGCTATGACATGAAGACAGATTCTGTCTGACATCAGGGCCAGATTCTCTGTTACGACCTCTCTCCTCTGCCTGGGTGCCGGGCCTAAATGTGTGACAGTGGGCCTGTTCCAGTGGTGGTGACTGAAGCCTGATTCTCTGCTATGACATGAAGACAGATTCTGTGCTGAGCATAAGGCCAGATTCTCGTACGGACCTCTCTCCTCTGCCTGGGTGCCGGGGCCTAAATTGTGACAGTGGCCTGTTCCAGTGGTGGGTGACGTGAAGCCTGATTCTCTGCTATGACATGAAGACAGATTCTCGCTGACATAAGGCCAGATTCTCTGTTATGGGACCTCTCTCCTCTGCCTGGTGCCTGGGCCTAAATGTGTGACAGTGGGCCGTTCCATGGTGGGTGACGTGAAGCCTGATTCTCTGCTATGACATGAAGACAGATTCTGCCTGACATAAGGCCAGATTCCTCTGTTACGGGACCTCGCTCTCCTCTGCCTGGGTGCCTGGGCCTAAATGTGTGACAGTGGCCTGTTCCTGTGGTCGGTGACGTGAAGCCTGATTCTCTGCTATGACATGAATACAGATTCTGCGTTGACATAAGGCCAGATTCTCTGTACGGGACCGCTCTCCTCTGTCTGGGTGCCGGGGCCTAAATGGTGACAGTGGCCTGTTCCATGGTGGGTGACGTGAAGCCTGATTCTCTGCTATGACATGAATACAGATTCTGCCTGACATAAGGCCAGATTCTCTGTTACGGGACCTCTCTCCTCTGCCTGGGTGCCGGGCCTAAATGTGTGGACAGTGCCTGTTCCATGGTGGGTGACTGAAGCCTGATTCTCTCTATACATGTAAGACTGATTCTGCGCTGGACATGAAGCCAGATTCTCTGCTATGGGCATGAAGACTGGGAAGTGTCTCTGCTGACATGATGCCAGATTCTTTGCTATGGCATGAAGAGACTGATTCTCTGCTGACGTGAAGCCAGATTCTCTCTATGGGGGACCTCTGTCCAATTGATATTGGTTCATTTGTATTTTTTTTTTTTATTTAATTAATTTCCCTTATCCACATTGGTTCTGCAGGGGAGTTACCTACATGGTTGCTGCCTTTGCAGCCCTCTAGGCTTTTTCCTGGGCTGTTTTACAGCCTTTTTAGTGCCCAAAAGTTCGGTCCTTATTGACTTCAATGGGTTCGGTTCGGGACAAGTTCGGATCGGGTTCGGATCCCGACCCGAACATTTCCGGGAAGTTCGCCGAACTTCTCGAACCCGAACATCCAGGTGTTCGCTCAACTCTAATCCCTATTGTTTGCCATTTATGCCTCCAATAGTGTTGTCTCACAGGCGTTTCTTGGCGATGATGAGAGGTCAGGGCAAATGAGCTAATGAAGTGTTTAAATGCCATCCCTGCTTTAATAGACTGCATCTTATAATCTGAGCAGTCACTGCAGGAGCTACTGCAAACCAATTTGTGATGCCGTGGCTTTCCTTTGAGATACAGCTTGGCATCCATCAGACCATCCAGAATCCTCTCTACACGTGTGAGTGAACTCCTTTCACCATTGTCCACACCAATGCACTACAGAAACTTTTTGTCCAACTCTTGCAGAGATGTGGCAGATGGATCATTCAGCTCTTTGAAGTTCCATCATTCATCCCTTTTCAAAGTCCATTGATTTCACAAGTGGTGCATGCCTTCTTCTGGCAGGAATAATCAACACTTCAACAACACAGAGAAGATGAAAAACAGTGCTGTCAAGCAAAAAAAATTTAAATAAAAGTGATGCCAGACAAAAAAAGTCTGTGGATCAGTCTGTATGTATATAAGGGTTTTGGAATTTGGATCACTGCCTGTAACACCTCCAGCATTGTCATATTGTAAAATATCTTAAAAGGGGTATTCTCACCACAAGACAAGGGAGGCATATAACTATGGGGTCCGGGCCACCACCAAACGCTTTCCCGATACAACTGAATGGGAGCGCACTGCGCTTGTGCATCCACAGCTCCAATTAATTCTATGGGGCCAATGGAAATAAAACCTGATTTGGACCCTTTAAAATTCGCTTTTATTAGTTTTATTTTAAAAAAAGCATAAGTAATAGACACCCTTTGGTAACTGGGTATCCAAATAATAATAGGACAAGATGTTTCCCAGCACCACCGTGAATTGGTGAAGAAAGTAGATACAAAAATTATACAATTATACGAAATTCCCGTAGCATTAGTGACTTTTGGGGCTTGGGGTTGGGTAGAGGGTGGGCACAATTAATAGGGTATTAGGGGATGATTCTTTCCCTGTACCCGCCCTAAGGTAGTCCTCTGCCCAGGATAGCCCGATTTGTGGGATCACCCTGTCCCCGTACCTACCCTGTCTGGCCCTGTACAACCCTGTACAGTGGGAATTTATTACAAGAGATGTCAGAATTTTTATATATTATATGTATATTTTACCCCGACGCGTTTCCCCACATTTGGTTCGTCAGGGGTCGGTTAGAGGATAATAGTTATAATAAGGTAACATCAGGCAAGATGAAAAAAAACACAACAGATAATTTGGATATAGTTACTATGTCCTGACTGATGCCTTGATGGGGCAGGCCGTTGAGGAGGAACTGAGGATTCACTTTGTTCCCCAGAAGAGGATGTCACCTAAAAATAAAATATCATACAGAAGCCCGCTGTCAGTATGTGACTATATAGAGAGAAAGGGTTCATATAGAATCCCAAATAGCGGTAACTTACATGTTAGATGTCCCCTCATAGTTTGGACTGCCGCCTGCCGTGTCCGATGGGGCATTAAGGCCATCTGTGTGTGTTTGCTGTTTTAAAATAATCGTGAAGGGCGCCTTTTTTCCTGTAGGGAGCCGCATATCCGTCGGTGGAACCGACGCTCCGCTACTTCCGGTGCCTTGGAACGCATGCATCGCTTCTGTCTGCTGAAACGCAGACGTCATTTCCGGAATAGCGATGCCATAGCGCTCCAAGTACTCCCCCTATGATAAAGATTTGGATGAGGTATATACACTTGTGCAACCTATTATGCCAGTTTGATTATTATAGTTAAACAATCATTAAGCATCTTATAGGGCAGAGTTGAAGATTATTATATTTGTGATACAGTTCCTATAGTAAGCTTTACTCTGGGCAGAATGGTGTCAGATGAGGCAACCAGATGGGGTCATTAGGTATTGCCTCACTGAATACATGAGTCCTAGATATCCAGCGGTAAAAAAAAACAAAAAAAACCTCCAAGTTTATAGGACAGCAAAACAGTAGCAAGACAGAGTCATTTCTAGGTTTAAGCTAATCGATCATAGATGCGTGTATAGCAATCTACGCTATCAACTGATCAGAATTTTTTAAGTAGAGGATATTTTAGCTGGGTATGGCATGATATAGCACAGACCCTTCTGATACCATATATCGGGACTTTGTGTACCCATTACCAGTTTGAGACCATTATTTATTAATGAGAGATAGAGGCGAGTATCAGGAAAATTCTGATCAGTTTATAGCGTAGTTGTATACACGCATCTACTGATCGGATTAGCTATAACCTAGAAATGACTCTGTCTTGCTACTGTTTTGCTGTCCCTATAAACTGGAGGTTTTTTTTGTTTTTTTTACCGCTGGATATCTAGGAATCATGTATTCAGTGAGGCAATACCTAATGACCCCATCTGGTTGCCTCATCTGACACCCATTCTGCCCAGAGTAAAGCTTACTATAGGAACTGTATCACAAATATAATAATCTTCAACTCTGCCCCTATAAGATCTTAATGATTGTTTAACTATAATAATCAAACTGGCATAATAGGTTGCCACAAGTGTATATACCTCATCTAAATCTTTATCATAGGGGGAGTACTTGGAGCGCTATGGCATCGCTATTCCGAAATGACGTCTGCGTTTCAGCAGACAGGAAGCGATGCATGCGTTCCAAGGCACCGGAAGTAGCGGAGCGTGCGTTCCACCGACCGGATATGCGGCTCCCTACAGGAAAAAAGGCGCCCTTCACCGATTATTTTAAAACAGCAAACACACACAGATGCCTTAATGCCCCATCGGACACGGCAGGCGCAGTCCAAACTATGAGGGGACATCTAACATGTAAGTTACCGCTATTTGGGATTCTATATGAACCCCTTTCTCTCTATATAGTCACAATACTGACAGCGGCTTCTGTATGATATTTTATTTTTAGTGACATCTCCTCTTCTGGGGAACAAATGTGAATCCTCAGTTCCTCCTCAACGGCCTGCCCCATCAAGGCATCAGTCAGGACACAGTAACTATATCCAAATTATCTGTTGTGTTTTTTTCATCTTGCCTGATGTTACTTATTATAACTATTATCCTCTAACCGACCCCCTGACGAACCAAATGTGGGGAAACGCGTCGGGGTAAAATATACATATAATATATAAAAATTCTGACATCTCTTGTAATAAATTCCCACTGTACAGGGTTGTACAGGGCCAGACAGGGTAGGTACGGGACAGGGTGATCCCACCATTAGGGCTCATCCCTGGGCAGAGGACTACCTTAGGGCGGGTACAGGGAAAGAATCATCCCTAATACCCCTATTAATGTGCCCCACCCTCTACCCAACCCCAAGCCCCAAAAGTCACTAATGCTACGGGAATTTCGTATACATCTGTATTATTTTTGTATCTACTTTCTTCACCAATTCACGGTGGTAGCTGGGCAACATCTTGTCCTATTATTATTTTGGATACCCAGTTACCAAAGGGTGTCTATACTTATGCTTTTTTTAAAATAAAACTAATAAAAGCGAATTTTTAAAGGGTCCAAATCCAGGTTTAATTTCACGTATATGGACACTTATACTAATTGTTTATGTAACTCTATAAATATTCTTGTTTAAAATTATGGCCAGTTTTCTAAATGGGACAGTATTTACGGAGGCTTTATCAAAGAGGCAGCAGATATTTTTTCGGAGAAAGAGATCCCGGGCCTCTCGTCTTCTGTTACCTGTAAATTAGCCTTCAATGATCTTTACACAGCTTTTAAGGAAAATATTAAGTCGTGGTGGGAAATTAGGTCCCTGGAAAGCTATCTGTCACATAAAATAGTCCCCAGGGGCCTACGCATAACGATTACCCCAGCTGAACGTATTCTCTCCACCAGCCTAAAAATCCGCTGGGAAGAGGAAATAACGAAGAGCTCACTCAATCTTATGAAAATTCTGCTGGAGGAAGAGAAAGGCCTTTTTGATAGGACCTCAGAGAAACTGAGCAATCTTAAGGAATCTGTCCTTAGGTTTGAAACAGACCCAGACTTTAAAAGAAGAGAATCTTCTCTCCAAACCTCTGTGGAACGGTTCCAAAATCTTATCAAGGAACGCAAACACAGACAGTTTGTGAAAGATTTGAGTGACTTCCGGGAAAATAGGGCCTATCAAGTAGTAAAAAAGTCAAATTATCCCTCTGCCTCTGAGGTCTCCTCCTCTGATATTGAATACTCAGAGAACGAGTCTACTGGGAGAGGAGACAAGGGTGGTAATAGAAAGGGCCCGGCATCCCAAAATAAAAAACAAAGGAACAAATGGAGAAGATGGGGAAGGGAAACAAACAACCAAAGAGGCGGAGGCTACCGGGAGACTACCTTACCCTCGGTGGCATCTCCTCCTATGGGGCATCTGGTTCAGAAAATGTAACTACATATCTCCCCTCCCCGGCCGTATCTACAACATCCACAGCGGTTCCTTTTTTAGGACCGGGTCAACCACCCTATCAACTACGGGAAAGAACCAAGTAGACAACATGGTCCAAAATAGTGAAGATCTGCAGATCATTAATTTGTCTGTGCGGGACCTAAATACCGCAGAGATCTCGGTATTGAAAAAGGGACTTTCATTTGTCCCTACGACTGAGTTCAGGATCTTTACATGGATCAAAGATCTCGATCTATTTTGCCGAAAACTCAGGTGGAGGAAATACTTTGACGTTTCGAATAAACAATCCCATGATAAACTAGGGATACAGGAATGTGACCTCGCAGACCTTGCCATCCTAATGGATTTATGGGAGGAGGGTTCAAAAAAACCAGGAGAAGGTCCCTTTACTAAACTTCGCCCCAAAAGTAGGAAAATGCCCCCACCACTCAATTACGAACATATTGATATTTTCCAGCAATTGGTCACCAAACAACTAGAAAAAGTAAAACCGCCCCGTTCACATGGCAGGAATCTGACTAGATGTGAATTTGAGGCCCTTAGGACACTGGAAAAAGACAATTCCATTGTCATCAAGCCCTCTGACAAAGGGGGAAACCTGGTGATAATGAATCATGATATGTATAAAAAGATGTGTATGGATCTCTTGAAGGACAAGGGTGGTTATCGGATTTTACCCAGTGACCCGATGGATATGTATCTAACAGAACTCCAGCAAATCCTTGATACGGGATGGAGCAGAGGTTATTGGCAAGTCTGAGTATCACTTCTTGCTATCAAGTCATCCACAGATCGCAACCTTTTATGGACTCCCTAAAGTTCATAAGGGGACGACCCCTTTAAAGGGTCGACCGATAGTATCCGGTGTAAACTCCATCACACAAAACTGTGGTCTGTATCTTGATCAGGTACTGAAAGATTTCGTGATGTCCCTTGCGTCATACACAAGGGACACCATGGATTTTCTGAAAAAAACTGAGTCCCTGGTGATTGAACCCTCTGTTTTATTAGCTAGCATTGACGTCGAGTCCCTGTACAGCAGTATCCCGCATGATAAGGGGCTTCTGGCGGTCACCTACTATCTTGGCACAAGGGGGAATCATTTCCAGGAACATAATCAATTCATCCTAACCCTACTCAACTTCATTCTGAGGCACAATTTTTTTCTGTTCAGCGGGCGGTTTTACCACCAGCTCAGGGGGACGGCCATGGGATGCCCTTGTGCCCCAACATATGCCAACCTCTTCCTGGGCTGGTGGGAAGACAACATCGTCTTTCCAGGTCACCACACTTGGTGGAATGAGAAGGTGGCCTTCTGGACGAGATATATCGATGACATCTTTTTGCTTTGGAATGGGAGTAGGAGGGAATTTGCTGATTTTATAAATGCCCTTAACACCAATGACATAGGCCTCAAATTTACGTCTGAGGTACAGGAAGAATGTATCAACTTCTTAGATGTCACAATATATAAACAAGGCGAAAAATTGGTCAGCACAATTTTTAGAAAATCCACGGCAACAAATTCTATACTACACTGGGGAAGCCACCACCCCACTCCACAGAAAAGAGGTATCCCTAGGGGACAATATCTCAGGATTCGCAGGAATTGTTCGGGTCTAAACGACTTTCACTGCGAATCTAGGAAACTGTACAAAAGACTGACGGATAGAGGGTACCCAAAAAGTACACTTAGAGATGCTTTTCAGCAAGCCCTAGCAACAGACAGAGAAACTTTACTTGTCCCTAAAACACATAGGGATGACGTCGGGGCGGAGACACGTCTCATCTCTACATTTGACATGGCCAACACTGAGATAAGGACCATTCTTAATAAATATTGGCCAATTTTACGGATGGACACAAGTGTCGCTAAGAACATCTCACCCTACCCAAGCATAACGTATCGCAGGGGTCAGAGTCTTAGAGACAGACTGGTCCATAGCCATTATACGCCCCAATCTCCATCGGGAACGTGGCTTAATCGCCGACCCATCGGCATGTTTAAATGTGGGACATGTAAAATCTGTCCATTCATCTCCACAGGCAAGTCGATCACATGTTCAGCAACCCAAAAGGTGTTTGTAATCCGGGATTTCATCAACTGTAAAAGCAAAGGGGTAATTTATATTTGTCGTTGCCCTTGTCCTAAGGACTATATTGGAAAGACCCTGAGGGAACTAAGAAAAAGAGTGGGCGAGCATGTAGGCGACATAAAAAATAACAGAATCACACCAGTGGCAAGTCATGTACATGAATATCACTCAGGAGATCCCCGCTCACTCACCTTCTCGGCACTAGAGCTTGTACCCATGTCCCCGAGAAAGGGGGACTGGGATAACAAAGTTCTGCGCAAAGAAACAGAGTGGATCTACAGGTGCCACTCACAAGCACCTGTTGGCCTTAATGAACGACTAACGTTTACTTGTTTTTTGTAAGGTTTCCTTATACCTCATGATTCTGAGAAGATAGTGCTGAAGGTTCGGGACTTTTCTTCCGATACTCGCCTCTATATCTCATTAATAAATAATGGTCTCAAACTGGTCATGGGTACACAAAGTACCCGATATATGGTATCAGAAGGGTCTGTGCTATATCATGCCATACCCAGCTAAACTATCCTCTACTTAAAAAATTCTGATCAGTTGATAGCGTAGATTGTATAGACGCCTCTAGTGATCGAATTAGCTATAACCTAGAAATGACTCTGTCTTGCTACTGTTTTGCTGTCCCTATAAACTTGGAGGTTTTTTTTGTTTTTTTTTTACCGCTGGATATCTAGGAATCATGTATTCAGTGAGGCAATACCTAATGACCCCATCTGGTTGCCTCATCTGACACCCATTCTGCCCAGAGTAAAGCTTACTATAGGAACTGTATCACAAATATAATAATCTTCAACTCTGCCCCTATAAGATGCTTAATGATTGTTTAACTATAATAATCAAACTGGCATAATAGGTTGCCACAAGTGTATATACCTCATCCAAATCTTTATCATAGGGGGAGTACTTGGAGCGCTATGGCATCGCTATTCCGGAAATGACGTCTGCGTTTCAGCAGACAGGAAGCGATGCATGCGTTCCAAGGCACCGGAAGTAGCGGAGCGTGCGTTCCACCGACCGGATATGCGGCTCCCTACAGGAAAAAAGGCGCCCTTCACCGATTATTTTAAAACAGCAAACACACACAGATGCCTTAATGCCCCATCGGACACGGCAGGCGGCAGTCCAAACTATGAGGGGACATCTAACATGTAAGTTACCGCTATTTGGGATTCTATATGAACCCCTTTCTCTCTATATAGTCACAATACTGACAGCGGGCTTCTGTATGATATTTTATTTTTAGGTGACATCTCCTCTTCTGGGGAACAAATGTGAATCCTCAGTTCCTCCTCAACGGCCTGCCCCATCAAGGCATCAGTCAGGACACAGTAACTATATCCAAATTATCTGTTGTGTTTTTTTCATCTTGCCTGATGTTACTTATTATAACTATTATCCTCTAACCGACCCCCTGACGAACCAAATGTGGGGAAACGCGTCGGGGTAAAATATACATATAATATATAAAAATTCTGACATCTCTTGTAATAAATTCCCACTGTACAGGGTTGTACAGGGCCAGACAGGGTAGGTACGGGGACAGGGTGATCCCACCATTAGGGCTCATCCCTGGGCAGAGGACTACCTTAGGGCGGGTACAGGGAAAGAATCATCCCTAATACCCCTATTAATGTGCCCCACCCTCTACCCAACCCCAAGCCCCAAAAGTCACTAATGCTACGGGAATTTCGTATACATCTGTATTATTTTTGTATCTACTTTCTTCACCAATTCACGGTGGTAGCTGGGCAACATCTTGTCCTATTATTATTTTGGATACCCAGTTACCAAAGGGTGTCTATACCTATGCTTTTTTTAAAATAAAACTAATAAAAGCGAATTTTTAAAGGGTCCAAATCCAGGTTTAATTTCACGTATATGGACACTTATACTAATTGTTTATGTAACTCGGCCAATGGAAATAGCAGAGTCAGCACTCGGCTATTTTCGGCGGCTCCATAGAAATGAATGGAGGGTGGCTGCACATGCACAGTGCACCCTCCATGACCTTTCCCTGCTCTGTTCTTAGTGTAGCTGTGAGTGCCAGAGGTGGGACCCACACCTATCAGACAATGGGGCCATATCCTAGCAATATACCCCCATTGTCTGTGATGGGAAAACCCCTTTCATTTCTACTAGGTGATTAGGCAAAGTTAGAAATATGCAGCACTGTAGGACATCTGACAAGAGGATTGCTTAAGTACTTTTGTTTTATTCATTTGCCAGTGAACCTGTCCCCCGAAATGCATAGCTCCCTTCTGGAAATTTTTAAAGTTCACTGAGCAAAAATCTAAACGCAACACTTTTGGTTTTGCTGCCATTTTGCATGAGCTGAACTCAAAGATCTGAAACATTTTCTACGTACACAAAAGTCCCATTACTTTCTAATATTGTGAACAAGTCTGTCTAAATCTGTGTTAGTGAGCACTTCTCCTTTGCTGAGATAATCCATCCCACCTCACAGGTGTGGCATATCAAGGTGCTGATTAGACAGCATGAATATTGCAGAGGTGTGCCTTAGACTGCCCACGATAAAAGATCACTCTGAAATGTGCAGTTTGATCTCACAGCACAATGCCAAGGTGTCACAACGTTTGAGGAAGCATGCAATTGGCATGCTGACTGCAGGAATGTCTACCAGAGCTGTTGACCATTTATCTACCATAAGCTGTCTCCAAAGGCGTTTCAGAGAATTTGGCAGTACATCCAACTGGCCTCATAACCGCAGACCACGTGTAACCACACCAGCCCAGGACCTCCACATCCAGCATGTTTACCTCCATGATCATCTGAGACCATCCGCAACAATCAGTTTGCATAATCAAAGAATTTCTGCACAAACTGTCAGAAACCGTCTCAGGGAAGCTCATCTGCATGCTCGTCATCCTCATCGGGTCTGGACCTGACTGCAGTTCGTCTTCGTAACCGACTTGAGTAGGCAAATGCTCACATTCGATGACGTCTGGCACGTTGGAGAGGTGTTCTGTTCACGGATGAGTCCCAGTTTTCACTGTTAAGGGCAGATGACAGACAGCATGTGTGGCTTCGTGTGGGTGAGCAGTTTGCTGACGTTAACATTGTGGATCTAGTGGCCCATGGTGGCGGTGGGGTTATGGGGTTATGGGGTTATGGTATGGGCAGGCGTATGTTATAGACAATGAACACAGGTGCATTTTATTAATGGCATTTTGAATGCACAGTGATACCGTGACGAGATCCTGAGGCCCATTGTTGTGCCATTCATCCATGACCATCACCTCATGTTCTTTCATGTCCAGAATACTCGCTGGACATGTCACCCATTGAACATGTTTGGGATGCTTTGGATTGGCGTATACGACAGTGTCTTCCAGTTCCTGCCAATATTCTGCAACTTTTCACAGCTATTGAAGAGGAGTGGACCAACATTCCACAGGCCACAATCAACAACCTGATCAACTCTATGCGACGGAGATATGTTGCACTGCGTAAGTCAAATGGTGGCCACACCAGATACTGACTGGTTTTCTGCCCCCCCCCCAGTAAGGCAAAACTGTGCACATTTCAGAGTGGACTTTCATTGTGGGCAGTCTAAGGCACACCTCTGCAATATTCATGCTGTCTAATCAGCACCTTGATATGCCACACCTGTGAGGTGGGATGGATTATCTCGGCAAAGGAGAAGTGCTCACTAACACAGATTTAGACAGATTTGTGAACAATGTTTGAGAGTAATGGGTCTTTTGTGTATGTAGAAAATGTTTCAGATCTTTGAGTTCAGCTCATGCAAAATGGGAGCAAAACCGAAAGTGTTGGTTTATATTTTTGCTCAGTGTATATAAGGAATCTTCATCTCGAATGTCCTGCAGTGCCAAGCAATTCTAACTTTGCCTTATTTGTTATGCTTAGACCAGAGTTTGGACCTGAGCCTTCGATGTTGAGCAGCGGACCACACACATTTGACTGTATAGACCTGAAGAGTTCAACACTAGAAGGTGAGCAGCCTCTGTGTACTGTACCTTTCCCTGATTCTTCTTAATTTCCCTACACATGATGCACATGCTTTCTGCATTGCTTGTGCTAGAAAGCTGGATAGATAGATAGATAGATAGATAGATAGATAGATAGATAGATAGATAGATACATAGATAGATAGATCGACCAGGTCTATATGTGTGTCTAAAATAAATGTTGTACTATTGATAACTTACTATGTTAACATGACCAATTCTTTCGCTTTAAAAGTCACCCCCCCCAAACAAACAAAAAATATTAAAAATAAGTTAATAATAATAATGCTTCCCTTCTACCCTGTTCTATTTTTCATCCCCTCTTGCTTGAATATTTTCAAGCTGCACTAAAGATATAGCAATATATAAATTTGAGCATTAAGGAATGATATGAGCTCTTAGAACAGATAGGCTTCCAAAAATATTCTTCTATTTTCTATTCAACCAGGTGTGAAACCATATAATATCTTTAAAAGACACATTTTGTAGGATAAAAGACAAGTGCAGTGAGGCATGAACTTAGTAACTTCAGACCTAGAGCTTGAAATACATAACTGCTTTACATATTTCTATACTGCGGTGCTGCAATGTAAATAAATGAAATTGATAGCCCCCTCGCTCCTGAGCCGCATATCCTCCTGATGTCTGCCAGGTTTAGTGCCTCTTCTTCACTGCCGCCAGTTATTCCATTTCTCTATTATTTTAAATATTGTGTCGGAAAGACCTAAAATGTTCCGAAGATGTCGTTATTTTTTTTTTTCTTCCAACAATTTTTATTTAAACAAAGCGCATTCACCCAGGCCAATTATGAATCCTGTCCTTTACTAAATGACTGGATGGTCACAGTCTGTTTCCCTTTAGAAATTGGTTCATACGGAAGATCTCCATTATTAGGGACAGATAATGGGTCTCTAAAAAAATGAGGATTGGAGCTCACAAAGGGAATGTGCATTTGATATTTTTTACACGTAGCCATGAACAATTGGCAGGGAAATTCACCTACTATCAAGAGACTGTGCAAACATGGTTCTCATATGCTATATCATATATATTATATACAGTAAATAATAAATACTCACACACAGATATACATACACTTATGGGGGGGGGGAAGCTTATCATTGGAGTTTGAGGCAATTTTTTACACTGGAGTTGTTTTGCACACCTGTTCCAAATTTACGAAAATGGCACTCAGTTTTATTCAATTTGGCAAAAGTGTGATGTGGTTCCGCCACTGGCATTGAAGGAATGTTCTGCCATGCTGAATGCTCTTGAGAACACAAATCATCAAGATCTGTTGCTGTAAAATCTCATTACATTTACCGACCAATAATGTCCTAGACTTGCTCGATGGGAGACAAGTCCATAGATTCTGCAGGCCATAGTAGCACATTTAGGCCACCTAGGCTACTCACAGTAACATGAGGAACATCCAGTTTGGTGTTGTCTAGTTAAAAAGTGACTCTGTGGACACTTTAGAGAAATGGCCATACCATTAGTACCACAACCAACTATCTCCGTGTATTTTTCTTATTTTTTGTATCGGACAAAGTATATGTTCTTTATGAATTTTCACTTTTTAACATATTATTTTTTCTTATGTCTATATTTATGTATTACAGATGATATGTCACGGAGTGTGGAGAGAGGATGAATGAGGTGATGTCAAGTGATGGCTTTTAGTTATTACCACAACTTGTATATGATGCCTGTAATTGATGTTTATTATTATACACTGTTTTACACATGGACTGTGGACCCTTTCTCAAGGAGACCCCTCTGAGAGGTTGGCGATAAGTGGGTTAGGGTCAGAGATGCAGTGTGACCCCGCATTGATGTGCGGGCCCACATTTGGTCCGTGATCCCGGATGGTGGCTCCATGTCCATTTGGGTGTGGTGGCCCTCATCTGATCCCTCATAGCCATCCACTTTCATTTGTGGCACTGAACTGTGCATCAGGATCCCCATCCTGTGTGAATCAGGTATTATCGTCATGAATACGCATGCGCCGGATCTTCTATGTGCTATTCCCTCATCTAAAATGGCTGACTTCGTTTCTAAGTCGCAGTGCGCAACCGCACAGAAATGAGGGCAGTCACATTTGGAAGTAAAGAATATACGTCATTCTAACATGCTTAATTGCGCTGCAGGCATGCCGGAATACACGCCAAGCAGCTGACGGCCGCCATTCTCCTCATCGCTCCTCCTTCACGCTTCGTCAGCTACATCATCTAGTAAGCACTTAGAACTTGAAATTAATGTTTGCACATGGCACCAATAATGCTATTTATATTAATTATGTATTTACATGTATTTTCTTGACATGGGATGAACTTTTGAATGCATTGTAATCACTTTGATATCTATGATGTCATCATAAGATACATTAAGTAATTGTCACAGTTCACTTTAATTCATTTTTTATTATGATTATATGATTGTCTGTGATTGTTGTGAATTGGCACATTAACTTGGTTTGCTATATATACTGAGCACTTTGTCTGTATACACTGCTTGAGGAAGGCTCCAGCATAGAGCCGAAACGTCTGGGTGAATAAAGATTTTTCTATTTTTTAATTTATGGAGTGCTGCCTGTTTTTTGATATATATATATATATATATATATATATATATATATATAATAGGGAAAGTGCATCCCTTTAGGCTGGGAAAAGGAGAGACTGACCAGTCTGATTGAGAGAGAGAGAAGCTAGCCTCCAAATACAACCTTTAGGAACTACTTGATACGACTGTAAGGACTGCATTTCATGTGAATAGTGCTTGTGTGGATCACCCGATGACAAGCTTCACTAAAGTCCTGTGTATTTGTTATACTAACACCAGTCTCATCATTATACCACAAGGTGCTGTCATCAGACAACCAGTAGCCTGCTTCACACCATAAAATAGCAATATCAGGGGCACCTCAACTGCCATCAGGCAGGGGAACTCCAGAGTGTGCCCTGAAGGGACCCAGAGAGCTTCACGAAACCGGAGTACGACTACTGCAGCCATCCAGCTACTCACGTGCACCCTTGCGCCCCAGTGCCCCAGTTGCTGTATATGGGGGTCTGATCTGAGGTCTGATATGGTAGTCTGATCTGAGGTCTGATTTGGGGGTCTGATCTGAGATCTTATTACCGGAACGTCAGTGTTGACTGATAAATTTAAATTTGATTTATATAAAATTAATATCACATGGGAAAGTGGGCACAAATCTCTCTAAGCACTGTTATGCTGTTCAGAAGAGGTTATAACATGACTGTTTGGCTGCTGAGTCCGGCCATCTGCTGGTGCGGTGCTGTGGCGCCGGTGGTCGCCTCGTAGTGTCGTGTAAAATTTAGAGTAGGTTCCCACTCGAGGAGGCAACCTTGTCGTGGTGAGTGGGCTTATGCTTTTTGATCAAAATGTATACTAATGCCTCATGTAAGCAAGCATCATAGGGTCTGTATACTATTTATGGCGCTGAGAAGCGATGTTAATTAAGCAGTTATCAGATCAAAGCATAACATGAGGAGCTGTGATCCAGGTTCACTCTTGTTTTTGGAGGTTGTAACATGACATGTATAAGATAATACAGAAGAACTATGGATTTTATGTGGATTTCATGTTTCACTTTCAAGTTAATTTACAAACCTGAAGCATCATCCTTTCCTTGTACTCATGTGTAAATTATTAGCTGAACTCGTGCTATGTGCTTCCTGATGCTTTCAAACTGTATTTGTGCAATTACGCAAGAAAATGCATTCCTGATATGAGTACAATTTGTGACAATTCAATCAAATTCATTTTCTAGAAATATTTTGTTTGCAATTTTTGAATTCTCTAAATGTTTTGAGCCTTTTTTTTGTTCTGAAAAATAGATGCTGCAGTTTCCCAGGCTGTTCTACTCCTTGTGTTCTGTAAAAGCTTTGAGATTTGATTCCCCCCCCCCCCCCTCCATGGAATTCTCAGCATTAGTGATGGACGAACATCAGCCAGGACGGTTCACGAACACGCGTTCGCGATCAAATGTCCGCGAACCACGCGTTCACGTCGGGCCCCATTGACTTTAATGGCAGGCGAACCTGAAAAACCTTCAGGTCATATTTGCAGCCACCAAATACTTACTAGAAGTGCACAAATAGTCCCAGAACATGGACAGTGACATACCCAAGGGGGTTCAATGACAAAAATTCCCACAAAAAATATGTATTTTAATCAGGGGACATTTTTAATGCGTCTTAAAGGGAAACTCTCAAAAATGTGCCCTGCTGGAGCCTAGAATAGTTTTATTTTAGGCGACAAGAGAACGGGCCCCAAAAATTAGGCATTCACCTAACAGAAAAGAACAAGTGATTATGTGGCTGGAGCCACATTGGATGGTGAGTACATAACAATTTTACTACAGGCCAGTGGCGTTCAGGCCCCAAACATTAGGCATTCACTGGATGTGATGATGTGGCTGGAGGCACATTAGGCGGTCACTGGATAGAAATTTTACTGAAGGCCACTGGAGTACAGGCCCCAAAAATTAGGCATTCACCTGACAGAAAAGGCCTTTTATGCCGCTGTATATATATAAGACAAGGATCATTCTCTGTTCTGGGTAGTAGCAGATAAGTGTGGGCTAGCATGAGGAATTTAAATCACACCTGGTCGTCACAGGTGTTGAATTCCTCCGAGATCCATGCCATTTTTAGAAATGTGAGGTAGTCCACACTGTCGTGAGCTAGGCAAGTACGCTTATCAGTCAGGATCCCCCTGCTGCGCATAACACTCGACGAGAGGCAAGCCAAGAGTTCTGTGGCAAATTGTGCCAGCTCTGACCACAGGTCAAGCCTGCACACCCAGTAGTCCAGAGGTTCCTCGCTTCTCAGAGTGTCCACATCGGCCGTTAACCCGATGTAGTCGAACACCTGTCGGTCTAGGCGTTCCCTGAGGCTGGACCTGGAGGGCGGCTGTCGATGGGTTGGCTGAAAGAATGATCTCATATCCGAAGTGACCAACACATGTTCAAACCGCCCTCTTCTTGCAGGCGCAGTAGGATTGGTACCCGCACCTGTTTCGCTGTGGGTGGAAATTAAAGACGGCCCTGCACGGAAGTCTGCCTTATACCAGATGAACGTGACGATGGAACGGTGGAAGGTGGAGTGGAGGACAAATGGGAGGAGAGAGGAGAAGGAGGAGAGGCAGGACGTGGAACGCCGGGAGTGTGGCTTTGTGAGTTCTGACGACGTTGCTTCCACTGGGCTCTGTGATGGGAGGCCAGGTGCCTTCTTAAGGCGGTTGACCCTAGGTGAGTGTTGGGCTTACCGCGACTTATGCGTTGACAGCACAGGCTGCAGATGGCAACACTACAGGGAGTGCAGAATTATTAGGCAAATAAGTATTTTGACCACATCATCCTCTTTATGCATGTTGTCTTACTCCAAGCTGTATAGGCTCGAAAGCCTACTACCAATTAAGCATATTAGGTGATGTGCATCTCTGTAATGAGAAGGGGTGTGGTCTAATGACATCAACACCCTATATCAGGTGTGCATAATTATTAGGCAACTTCCTTTCCTTTGGCAAAATGGGTCAAAAGAAGGACTTGACAGGCTCAGAAAAGTCAAAAATAGTGAGATATCTTGCAGAGGGATGCAGCACTCTTAAAATTGCAAAGCTTCTGAAGCGTGATCATCGAACAATCAAGCGTTTCATTCAAAATAGTCAACAGGGTCGCAAGAAGCGTGTGGAAAAACCAAGGCGCAAAATAACTGCCCATGAACTGAGAAAAGTCAAGCGTGCAGCTGCCAAGATGCCACTTGCCACCAGTTTGGCCATATTTCAGAGCTGCAACATCACTGGAGTGCCCAAAAGCACAAGGTGTGCAATACTCAGAGACATGGCCAAGGTAAGAAAGGCTGAAAGACGACCACCACTGAACAAGACACACAAGCTGAAACGTCAAGACTGGGCCAAGAAATATCTCAAGACTGATTTTTCTAAGGTTTTATGGACTGATGAAATGAGAGTGAGTCTTGATGGGCCAGATGGATGGCCCCGTGGCTGGATTGGTAAAGGGCAGAGAGCTCCAGTCCGACTCAGACGCCAGCAAGGTGGAGGTGGAGTACTGGTTTGGGCTGGTATCATCAAAGATGAGCTTGTGGGGCCTTTTCGGGTTGAGGATGGAGTCAAGCTCAACTCCCAGTCCTACTGTCAGTTTCTGGAAGACACCTTCTTCAAGCAGTGGTACAGGAAGAAGTCTGCATCCTTCAAGAAAAACATGATTTTCATGCAGGACAATGCTCCATCACACGCGTCCAAGTACTCCACAGCGTGGCTGGCAAGAAAGAGTATAAAAGAAGAAAATCTAATGACATGGCCTCCTTGTTCACCTGATCTGAACCCCATTGAGAACCTGTGGTCCATCATCAAATGTGAGATTTACAAGGAGGGAAAACAGTACACCTCTCTGAACAGTGTCTGGGAGGCTGTGGTTGCTGCTGCACGCAATGTTGATGGTGAACAGATCAAAACACTGACAGAATCCATGGATGGCAGGCTTTTGAGTGTCCTTGCAAAGAAAGGTGGCTATATTGGTCACTGATTTGTTTTTGTTTTGTTTTTGAATGTCAGAAATGTATATTTGTGAATGTTGAGATGTTATATTGGTTTTACTGGTAAAAATAAATAATTGAAATGGGTATATATTTGTTTTATTGTTAAGTTGCCTAATAATTATTCACAGTAATAGTCACCTGCACACACAGATATCCCCCTAAAATAGCTAAAACTAAAAACAAACTAAAAACTACTTCCAAAAATATTCAGCTTTGATATTAATGTTTTTTTTGGGTTCATTGAGAACATGGTTGTTGTTCAATAATAAAATTAATCCTCAAAAATACAACTTGCCTAATAATTCTGCACTCCCTGTATTGTCAGCAGCTGACAAGTTAAAAAAAGCCCACACTGCGGAGCAATGTACAGGTGTCCTGGGAGCGCCAGAAGTGACCGTGTATGGTGGATGGCTCGCTCTAGATACATTTGCAGTCTGCTTTTGCCTCCTGTGCCTTGCGAGCTCTGCCTGCTTCTCCTTCTCCTCTCTTTCTGCTGCTCTGTCTCTCTTTTTGGACTCCCCTTCTCTTCCTCTCTTGTGAGCACCCACGTGACGTCCATCGACATGTCATCATCGTCACCTTCACCACCACTGACATAAGAGATCTCAGAGTAGGCAGCAACAGCGGGTCCTTACTCCTTGGGCTGATCTGGGTACTGTCGTCAGACCACTGGGTGGCAGCTGTTGCTACCTCCTCTTCCTCATCCGACGCCAAGAATGGCTGCGCATCGGTAAGGTCTGGGAATGGATAGGAAAATCATTTCTCTGACTAGAGTGGAGGGGCTATGGATGATGGTGGTGGTGGTGCATTTGTGGGTGCCACTGCAGAGAGTGAGGAGGATGCAGATTTAGAGGATGAGGAGGGTGCCTTCTCCAACTTCCCACTTAGACTCCGGCCTGGTGCACCTGCCCGACCTCTACCACCCCTGCATAATGGCCTGTCTCTTCCACTGCCTGTCATTTTTAAAATGACTCTGTGCCTAAGTCTCTAGAGAAGAGCAGTATTTGTGGAAGCAGGTATATCGCAGCCCTCAATCAGTATTTTGTTGAACCAGGTATATCAAACCCGTTAATCTATATTTTGTGGAAGCAGGTATATTGCAGCCCTCAATCAGCATTTTGTGGAAGCAGGTATATCAAACCCCTTAATCAGTATTTTGTGGAAGCAGTTATATCGTAGGCCTCAATCAATATTTGGTGGAAACAGGTATATTAAACCCCTTAATCAGTATTTTGTGGAAGCAGGTATATTGTAGCCCTCAATCAGTATTTTCTGGAAGCAGGTATATCAAACCCTTTGAACAGTATTTTGTGGAAGCAGGTATATTGCAGTCCTCAATTAGTATTTTGTGGAAACAGGAATATAGAACCCCTTAATCAGTATTTTGTGGAGGCAGGTATATTGTAGCCCTCTATTAGTATTTTGTGGAAGCTGGTATATCAAACCCCTTAATCAGTATTCTGTGGAAGAAGGTATATCGCAGGCCTCAATCAATATTTGGTGGAAACAGGTATATCAAACCCCTTAATCAGTATTTTATGGAAGCAGGTGTATTGCAGCCCTCAATCAGTATTTTGTGGAAGCAGGTATATCAAACCCCTTAATCAGTATTTTGTGGAAGCAGGTATGTTGCACCCCTCAATCAATATTTGGTGGATGCAGGTATATCGAATTCCTTAATCAGTATTTTCTGGAAGCAGGTATATCACACCCCTCAATCATTTTTTTTGCCACAACAGTTATATCATACCACCCTATTTATTTGGGGGAAGAGGTATATTGCAGTCCTCAACCAGTATTTTGTGGAAGAATTTATATCACACCCCTTAATCAGTTTCTTTTGGGGCAACAGGTATATCACACCTATTTCAAATAGTTGTTCCAATAGCGCTTGTATTGCAGCAGAACCGCACACAACTGCTGCACAATACAAATGCAATATATACTTTCTATGTTAGAAAGTATATTATAGGTATATCACACCCCTCAATCAGATTTTTGGGGGAAACAGGTATATCACACCCGTTGCAATTAGTTGTTCCAATAGCATTTGTCCACCTATGTAGCTGCGGTATCGCAGCAGAACAGCACACAACTGCTGCACAATACAAATGCACTATAATATACTTTTTATGTTAGAGAGTATAATATACAGTAAGTATATCACACCCCTCAGATTATCACACCTATCGATAGCACACCTATACCAGTCCTTAAAATGACTTTTGTGGCCCTATTATCTAGCGTTTGGTGTCTCTAACAGTCTGTCCTTGCTCCACAAATCAACCTCTCTCTACACTGGCAAAACACATAATGTAAAATGGCTGCCAGATCGGGTTCTTTGATAGGGTGGGGGTGTGTCCATGTGCTGAAACATCTCAATCGACTGTTCTGTCCCAACTGATGGATGTGTAATCGGTCAAAGTTCGGCGCAATGCAAAAGAATATGGCCCGGACATCGCCATAAGTTTGCATGTTCTCCGCGAAAACTACCGCCGGGCGAATCGCAAGGCCATCTCTGCTCAGTATGTTGTTTGAGTAGAAAATAGATCAACACTTTATATGGATATCAGGTCAGGGAAGATGACAAAGCTGTATTTAAACTTTCAAATCTAAAAACTCCAATCAATTAGCTCATTTATCGAGAAGATAAAAGTAAAGCTTGAAAAGTAAGTTTCTTCAAGCAGAAATTATTAGTAGAGCGATGGAGGTATTATGGTATTCCTCATTGCTGATGTAGCAGTGACATATTACATAGCGCTTCCCATTGGTCACATTTTCCCTGTCCCCAGTGGGCCTCGCAGATCAATGTCTATATATCAAGCACTTACTAGGACCAGTTAACCTAACAGTAAGTTTCACATTTAGTAATCATTTTTAGTCATAAACTTAGCCCTCAGAAATTGCAAATCAAGGCACATGCCATATTTTCACTAATATGAGCATCTTTTAGTAGCCGTTTTCAAAAGTAGTTTGCTGAAAATATGGTCTGCAAAGTTTAGACAGATTTATGAATAAGAAAGTCATAATATGGCATACATTTTGGCTTAACTCTACACCTGCTGATTTTCTGACTTCAAGAAAGTCAAACAATTGCAACTTTATCAAGTGATTAATCACTTTGTTGATCTTTTCTTTATGAGACTGGAGAATGACATGTGGGTGGCCTGTGTTTTTAGAGTATGAGAGGAAGCCAATGGAAGGAAGGAAAATTAAGCCACACCAGCTTGAGCTTTTTTTTTTTCAAGGCATTGTTCCACTATTGTACAGTGCTGCTGCTGATAGATAGACAGATAGATGGAAAGATAGATAGAGATGTTTGCCAAATGTAGCCAATCTTTGGTACCTAGGCTAGTTTCACATATGCGGCAGAGCCTCCAGCAGGCTGTTCCTGTAACGAACAGCCTGCTGGAGGCTCTGCCGCATATGTGAAACTAGCCTAGGTACCAAAGGTTGGCTACATTTGGCAAACATCTCTATCTAACTGCCAGAGTTCTCCTGATCTGGCATTGCCGGATACTGCTGCCTGCTAAACGAACCCCATTAACTATCCTAGGATCTGGCAGAGATCTGGCCACTACCCAGCAGATATGCTGAGAATTACTTTTAATACCACTTAGAACCGAACCCGAGTTCGGTATCAAGGTTTTTTACAGTAAAAGTGAATTCCCTAAGTTATTACACAAAGTCTTGCGAGACTTCGCAAAGTAATAACTTCGGCTCTTCTGAGCCAATACACTCTAATACTGTATTGAGCTCCCGCTCTGTACAGTTTTAAAACAAAGTTTTATGCGAACTGACTTTGGATGAAGGATTCGAAGTTGATTTGCTCTTCCCTACTGAGAATCCTCAGGATAGGACATCAATATGAGATCGGCAGGGGTCTGATTCCTCACACCACCACTGATCAAACTGTTTGAGGAACCCAAAGTGCTCTAGTGAGGGCCAATGTATCTTTGCAGCCATAAAGCATAGAGCTATACATTGTAAAGCAGCTGAGCTTGGTATTGCAGCTGAGCTGCGCCTAGGCCATGTGACCGATGAAACTGATGTCACATGGCCTTCCAAAAGGAAAAGAAAGCTAAGTCTCTCTGTTACCAGCAGAAGTAAGATATGCTAATTTGCACATATTTTGGCCTACAATATGCCTCACACATACTAGAAGTGCTCCATAAGGGGAAAAAGTACCCCCAAGATCCCCACAAAGGATTCTCAGCTAGCAAAATAAATTTTTTCTGCTCTGATAAAGGTTAATGAACTGGAAAGAGTTATTTTCAGATAAGATGATGGCTTATTTGGTATACATGTTATGCTTTAAGGCCTGTTTAAAAAGCTAAGCATTTACTTTAAATGGCTATGTCACATCTGGTGGCAGTGGCGTAGGGATCACCATAGCAGCCATAGCAATGGCTATGGGGCCCTACGCCACTGGGGGCCTGGAATGCCGGCTGAGGATTAAAAATAAATAAATTCAAGTGGCGGTGCGACTCGGTGGCAGTGCAATAGGCCCCCCCCCTCATTGGTGGCAGCGGCAGTTCCAATCAGAGTCCCAGCAGTGTAATGCTGGGGCTCTAATTGGTTACCATGGCAGCCAGGACGCTACTGAAGTCCTGGCTGCCATGGTCAGTTACTCTGCAGCATACTTACATACGATGTGGCCGTCGGGCGCTCCTCCTCCTTGTAACTCGTCACAGGTCTGTGTGGCGCATTGCTATAAGCATAAGCAATGCGCCGCACAGACCTGTGATGAGTTACAAGAAGAAGTAGCGCCGGGCGGCCACAGCGCATGTACACAGTGACTGCCAGGGAGAACGTACTGCTGAGTCGTATTGTGCTGAATTTAGAAGATGGGCAACTGACTCGGAGTGGAATGATCCAGCACTCCGTAGTGCAAGGTTCCCTTCGGGCAAGGGGTGCTATCAGGTGGGGAATCAGTCCCTCTGGGTACTCTGACACCTGAATTAGAGGCTGGAGAGGAGCCAATGCAATTGGGTCAGGTTACTTCTTGCTCTGGTAATAGGAATTTTAGGAAGCTGAATAGACTGAGTAACTGACCATGGCAGCCAGGACTTCAGTAGCGTCCTGGTTGCCATGGTTACCGATCGGAGGCCCAGCATTACACTGTTGGGACTCCTATCGGAACTGCCGCTGCCACCAATGATGGGGGGGTCCGCAGTTCCCTCCAATGATTTTAATACAGGGGAGGGGGCACACTGCCCACCAATGATTTTAATACAGGGGAGGGGGGCACACTGCCCACCAATAATTTTAATACGGGGGGCACACTGCCCACCAATGATTTTAATACAGGGGGGGGGACACTGCCCACCAATGATTTTAATACCGGGGGGAGGGTGCACTGCCCACCAATGAGTTTAATACCGAGGGGGGGAGGTTGCACTGCCCACCAATGATTTTAATACCGAGGGGGGAGGGTGCACCACCCACCAATGATTTTAATACCGAGGGGGGGGGGAGGTGCACTGCCCACCAATGATTTTAATACCGGGAAAGCACACTAGGGGCGGAAGGAGATGGTACTGGGGGGCTGGTGAGAGGCACTGGGGGCTGGTGAGAGGCATTGGGGGCTGATGGAGAGGCACTGGGGGCTGATGGAGAGGCACTGGGGGCTGAATAGAGAGTCTACTGGGGGCTTATAGAGAGGCTACTGGGGCTGATGGAGAGGCTACTGGGGGCTGATGGAGAGGCTACTGGGGGCTGATGGAGAGGCTACTGAGGGCTGCTATGAGGCATGGGGTTCTTTTCTGAGGTCTGATTGGGGTTCATTCATAGGGGGTCTGAGCTGAGGTGTGATCTGAGGTCTTATTGGGGTCTTATTAACATTGGGGATCTTATTGGGGCTGTCAGCTGAGGTCTGATTAACATTGGGGGTCTGACCTGAGGTGTAATGATTTTTTTTTTTCCGGAGCAGCTTGGAGAAAAAAGGCCTCACAGTCTCCCACACTACTTCTGCCCGGCCAAGCCTGTCAGCACCCCTTCGGCGAAGCCAGCCAGCACCCCTGATGCCAAGCCTGTCAGCACCCCTGAGGCCAAGCCTGCCAGCACCCCTGAGGCCAAGCCTGCCAGCACCCCTGAGGCCAATCCTGTCAGCACCCCTGAGTCTTCATAACTGTAAGTAAATTATATATAAGGGGAGCTACAAGTGTATCAGCACTGGATATATACCACTTACTCTCCCTAATACCCAAACTACACAATATACATATCCCTACCTTCTGTCTAATACACATACACACCCCACGATATGTTCTTTCACCTTCTTGTGTTACAGACCCCTGTACAATTTAACAATCTTCTTTAATACACAGACATTTAGATTCATACATTTCCTACAGTGGCACAAATACGTTGCCAGTGACCAACTGTCTGTGCTCAGTCCTATGTGTAACCATCGCAAGTGCATGAGGAGCTGCGGATGTGGTGGCGAAGTACGAGAGGTATGTGGGGGTGGGAGATCCTGGAAGGGGGGGGGGGGGGGGGGCCCAGTCATTTCTAGCTACGCCCCTGTCTGGTGGTGTGAGATGCTCAGTCTTCTTTTACTTTTAGAAGGAAATGTGGCTTGCATATCATTTTCCCAGAATGTGTTAGCTAGTCTATTCTTTATTTCTTGAAACATTTGATGAATTGGAAATAAAACACATTTCAAGGAAATTGCTCATCTCTAATACAGACCCTAATACTAATACAGACTGTACTCTAATACAAGGAGATGCTGAGGGCCTTTTCTGACCCCTACCACTTTTCTAGAAGACTCTTAGTATTACATTCTATCATTTTGCTTACTGTGGATAAATCACAAGAAGGATGCAAAGTATTATTAATTTGTCAGGTTACATTGTGGTTTTAGGTTACCCGAGGTAAGTGACCTACAGGGAGACACTGAGAGCGTTTTCTGCCCCCTACCACTTTTCTAGAAGACTCTTAGATGGAGTTGGCAAGTATGACTTAATTTAATACAGTAAAGAGATGCCATAACACATGATTTGGGTATTACATTCTATTATTTTCTTACTGTGGATAAATTATAAGAAGGATGCAAAGTAGTATTCATTTGTCAGGTTACATTGTAGTTTTGGGTTGCCCAAGGTAAGTGACCTACAAGGAGATGTTGTTACAATAAATAGATCACAGATTGTAGTGAAAGCACCCAGTCCTCCTATCTCAGACCCTTCTCAGCCTACATCTGGTTTTAATTACAGACAAAACTGTTGACCAAACAAGCTCTTGCCAAATATAATAAGCCTACTTAACATCTCAGTTCATGTTTTATGGATGTGAATGAAGGCATTTTAGTGTTGATGAGCTACATTGTTTTGTTCTTTCTTCGGGAACGCATTAAATTGCATCTCTCCATAATTTACCATAACATTTGCCCGGCGAAGACCGCGAAAAAAAAAAAAAAAAGTACAACATCTTATACTGAATGACAAACAAATTAATAAAAGAAACATTGGCAATGCTTTGAAGCACAAACAAAAAGTCTGCGGTTAAATTTTTTAACAAGTTTGAGTCATTAGTTAAACAAATTCTGACAGCTCGGCTCTGCATTTCCAATCACACATCCTTAGAACAAAGACATGATTTGTGAGTGAAGTTTAATAGGTCCCTCTGCATATGATAATTCTCCTCCAACAGTCATTGCTTTCACTATAGATGTTAAAATGTCACTTGCTATTAATCTATGCCATTTTATGATTAGCGGGGAAACAATGATTGTGTTCACAGACATGATAAAAAATAAAACCCTTCCATTTGCTTTGTGTCCCCCAAAACGTCTATTTAAAGGCTTCATTTGCTTTGAAGTGTAAGGATGGTATTAAACACGGGTAAAACATGCTCTGTACAGTCTTAAAGGGGTATGCATGAGAAACTTGAAAGAAGGATTCAGAGTTATTGCACATGGCGCAGCAGTAAAACATGGGTGCTACTCAGCTTTGCCGCAAGAGGCTTGCCTTCTGCAGAATCCCATGTGGGTAGCAGATGCCAGCTCCCACGTTTCACTGTTGTTCTTATTCTAGTCTATTCTCCTTCCACCTCATTACTGCTGAACTGCTCACATTTCTTTCCAGTTATAGCTTCATACAAGCTCCTAGTCCCAGTACTGGAATGGAGCACGGTCAACCGGGGCAAAATCTGCAAGTTACTTACAGATTTTACAGTGGATTTCACCCTAGCCGTACATTTCAAATAGGTTGCCAAGTTTGAATGTTCCCTTTTTGGTATTTCCTTTTCATATATACAGGCAGAAGAGAACCTGCATTCTGTTAAAGGGCTCCAGTCTGGACTATAGAACCGTCTTTAATTCGGAGGAGCTTTGACCTGGGTTTACATGCATGAAGCCGAAGCTTGGTTGTGGAAATTAGAGGGAAATCCAGTATCCATAAAACTGATCCTTTATTGAGATCAGAATAAAAATTCTCCACTTGTTTCAGACATGGACTAATATATAATTGAGCAGGCCCCCAAACCATATGTGGTGGTGAGTTTATGTGGTTGTGATGGTTATTTTCTTCTGATCTCAATAAGGTTTGAGTTTTATGGATGCTAGATTTCCCTTTACTTTCTACAATATTGATTATGCTCCTCTGACCTACAAACATCCATTGGGTCTGGATGAGCTGGACATCCCTTACAGTATATGAATAGTGATGGCCTTGCGGTTCGCCTGGCGGATAGTTCATGGCGAACTTTGCGCATTCGCAATCCGCCGAACATGCGAACATATGGTGATGTCCGGTGGCGCCATATTCTTTTGCATTGAGCCGAACTTTGACCCATGACACATCCATCAGGTGGGACAGGACAGCCAATTGAGATGCTTCAGCAAATGGACACACCCCCAACCCTAAAACAGAACCCGTTCTGGCAGCCATTTTACATTATGTGTTTTGCCAGTGTAGGGAGAGGTTGCATTTTGGAGCAGAGACAGTCTGTTAGGAACTTAGGGACACCAAACGCTAGCTAATAGGGCCACAAAGGTCCTTTTAAGGACTGGTAACGTTGTACTATAGATATGTGTGATACACAGAGGGGTGTAACATACTTATAATATACTATCTAACATAGAAAGTATATTATAGTGCATTTGTATGCTTCCACAAAATAGAGATTGAGGTTTTCCATATACCTGCATCCACAAAATTACTGCTTGAGGGTAATATACCAGCTTCAACTAACAACTGATTGAAGCCTGCCATATATCATCTTCCACAAAATAGTGATAGAGGTTTTCCAGATACTTGCGTCTACAAAATTACTGCTTGAGGGTGATATACCAGCTTCAACTAACAACTGATTTAGCCTGCCATATATCAGCTTCCAAAAAATAGTGATAGAGGTTTTCCATATTACTGCGTCTACAAAATTACTGCTTGAGGGTGATATACCAGCTTCAACTAACAACTGATTGAGGCCTGCCATATATCAGCTTCCACAAAATAGTGATAGAGGTTTTCCATATACCTGCGTCCACAAAATTACTGATTAAGGGTGATATACCAGCTTCAACCAACAACTGATTGAGGCCTGCCATATATCAGTTTCCACAAAATAGTGATAGAGGTTTTCCATATACCTACGTCCACAAAATTACTGCTTGAGGGTTATATACCAGCTTCAACTAACAACTGATTGAGGCCTGCCATATATCAGCTTCCACAAAATAGTGATAGAGGTTTTCCATATACCTGCGTCCACAAAATTACTGATTAAGGGTGATATACCAGCTTCAACCAACAACTGATTGAGGCCTGCAATATATCAGTTTCCACAAAATAGTGATAGAGGTTTTCCATATACCTACGTCTACAAAATTACTGCTTGAGGGTTATATACCAGCTTCAACTAACAACTGATTGAAGCCTGCAATATATCATCTTCCACAAAATAGTGATAGAGGTTTTCCATATACTTGCGTCTAGAAAATTACTGCTTGAGGGTGATATACCAGCTTCAACTAACAACTGATTGAAGCCTGCCATATATCAGCTTCCACAAAATAGTGATAGAGGTTTTCCATATACCTGCGTCCACAAAATTACTGATTAAGGGTGATATACCAGCTTCAACCAACAACTGATTAAGGACTGCCTTATATCAGCTTCCACAAATACTGTTCTTCTGTAGGGACTTTGGCACAGGGTCATTTTGAGGCAGGCCATTCCCCAGGGGTGGTAGGGGTCGGGCAGGTGCACCAGGCCAGAGCCTAGGTGGGAAGTTGGAGAAGGTGCGTGTGATTATGTCAAAGGAAGCACCAGAGTTGGTTAAATGGCTCACTCAGCCTTCCGCTTCTGCACCCTCCACATCCTCTGTATCTGCACACTACTCACTCTCTGATGTGTGCAACCCCAAGGACACCACCACTCGAGTCAGAGGAATTATTTTCCTAACCATTCCCAGACCTTACCAATGCGCAGCCATTCTTGGCATCGGATGAGGAAGAGGAGGTAGCAGCAGCCGCAACCAAGCGGTCTCACAACGGTACCCAGATCAGCCCAAGGAGGGTGGTCCCTACTGTTGCTGCCTACTCCAAGATCTCTAATGTCAGTGGTGGTGAAGGTGATGATAATGACGTGTTGATGGACCTCACATGGGTGCCCACAAGAGAGGAAGAGGGGGGGAGTTCAGAGGGAGAGACGGAGCAGCAGATAGGGAGGAGAAGGAGGAGAAGCAGGCAGAGCTTGCAGTGCTCAGGAGGCAAAAAGCAGACTGAAAATATATGTGGAGCGAGCCATTCACCATGCACGGTCACATCTTGCGCTCCCAGGACGCTGGGACATTGAAGTGTGGGCTTTTTTTTTACTTGTCAGCTGCTGACAATAGCGTTGCCATCTTCAGCCTGTGCTGTCAACGCATAAGTCGCGGTAAGCCCAACACTCACCTAGGAACGACCGCCTTAAGAAGGCACCTGGCCTCCCATCACTGAGCCCAGTGGGAGCAACGCCGTCAAAACCCACAAAGCCACACTCCCGGCGCTCCACATCCTGCCTGTTCTCCTTCTCCTTTCTCCTCCCACTTGTCCTCCACTCTACTTTCCACAATGCCGTCGTCGAGTTTATCTGGCACAAGGCAGGCTTCCATGGCCCAAATGTTCGAGCGTAAAAAATGATGATGCCGGATAATTCTCTTGCGCAACAGCTGACCGCTGTCTTGTCGGAACTGCTAGCCCGCCAACTACTGCCATATAAATTGGTGGACTCAAAGGCCTTTTGAAAATTTGTGGCCATTGGCACACCGCAATGGAAGGTCCCTGGAAGGAAATATTACTCCCAGAAGGGCATCTCTGAACTATATGGCCACGTTTAGCGGCAAGTTAATATATCTCTGGCACACATTGTCGGTGCCAAGATATATCTGATCACAGACACGTAGTCTAGCAAACACGCTCTGGGAAGGTACATAACTTTTACTGCCCACTGAGTGAACCTTCTGACGGCCATCAAGCATGTAGATGTGTGGATTCGGTGTTACCACCACGGATTGCATGCAGACCGGCCTCTTCTTCTCCTCCTCCTACTCCATCCTCCGTCTCCTTCTCGGCTGACTCCTCCTTTTCCACTGCTACTGCCTCTTCCGCTGCACTCCCCAAGCTCCCCAGAACCTATTCAATGTGCCAGTTGAGACGTTGCCATGCTGTGGTGCGGCTTTTGTGCCTGGAAGCCAAGAGCCACACCAGTCCTGCACTGCTTTCAGCTCTGTGGTCACAGGCCGATCAGTGGCTAAGCCCACTCAATTTGACAGTTAGTAAAGTGGTGTGCCACATTGGTGCCAATCTGCTGAGCGCGCTGAAACAGGGCAAAATGACACATGTGCCGTGCATGGCACACGTCCTGAACTTAGTCGTGCAGTGATTAGTTGCCAAATACCCCGGGTCCAGGACGTCTTGCGGCAGACCAGGAAAATCCCTGGCCATTTTAGAAGATCTTAAACGGCCAGTCAGACGTCTGATTTGTGACTGCCCTAAGCGCTGGAAATTCACCTTGTATATGCTTAATAGGCTGCTCCAGCAGAAACGTGCCATTAACGACTACCTGTACGAACTCTGCGGCAGGAAAGGTTCTGGGGAGCTTGGTTTCTTTTCACCACGCCAGTGGCTGCTCATGCGCGACACATGCAGACTTCTGCAGCCATTTGATGAGATCACCAAACTGTTCAGTCGCAGCCAGGACACCATCAGTGACATCGTACCTTACTCCTTTCTTCTGGAGCATGCATTGCGTTGTGTCTTTGATCAAGCCGTCGAGGAGCAGGAGCTGGAAGATAAGGAAGTCGCAATGCTGAATAAATTCCCATGGGGGGCTACTCCATCTGAGACAAGTCAGCAGGAGTCTGAAGAGGAGTCGGAGGAGGATGGTGCCTGGGGGGAGGAGGAGGAGCAAGAATAGCATGCTTAAATCTTTTCTAGGATCCCTGGTGTTGTCCGTGGCTGGGGGGAGGAGACCGAGGACAACATTCTCCTAGGCGATGAGCAGGAGCCTGTGCTCTCCACTGCTTCCAATTTAGTGTAAATGGTGCCCTTCATGCTCCAGTGTTTGAAGAGGGACCCCCGTATAAAAAGCATAAAGGTCAAGGACCTGTAATGGGTGGCAACGTACTTAGACCCCCGGTACAAACACAAAATGATGGACATGTTACCAGCATCACAGAGGGCTGGCAGAATGCAGCATTACCAGGCCTTGCTGCAAGAGATGCTGCATTCTGCTGTTGCGGACACTGGCAGAGGAATTTCCACGCACAGCGAAACAGGTGCGGGTACCAATCCAACCGTTCCTGCAAAAAGAGGGCGGTTTGAAGGTGTGTTGGTCACTTCAGATATGAGATCATTCTTGCAGCCAACCCATCGACAGCTGCCCTCCGGATCCATCATCAGGGAAGGCCTAGACCGACAGGTGTCCGACTACATCAGGTTAACGTCCGATGTGGACACTCTGAGAAGTTAGGAACCCCTCTACTACTGGGTGTGCAGGCTTGAACTGTGGCCAGAGCTGGCACAATGGAACTCTTGGCTTCCCCCTCGTCGAGTGTCCTGTCAGAAAGGACGTTCAGCGCAGCAGGGGGGATCATGACCGATAAGCGTACTCGCCTAGCTCACGACAGTGTGGAATGCCTCACATTTTTTTTTAAAGATTGAGGCATGGATCTTGGAGGAAGTCAAGACCTGTGATGACCACGTGTAATTGAATTTCCTCATGCCAGCCCACTAGTGTTGAGCACTAATATAACTTCGAGAATTTGCAAATATTTAGAATATAGTGCTGTATATTCGTTATAGCGAATGTTCGTCATTTTTTCCCATCTGAACACATGATTCCTCCCTGCTTCTTGCTTGTGGGCCAATAAGTCATTGGCCTACAAGCAACTTAAGCAGGGAGGAATCATGACTTTAGATGCAAAAAATGGATCATGAAAACTCAGATCCGATGGTATATTCTAACCCCCAGGAGTTCCCATGGTGACGGGGACACTTGTCGGGGAGGCATATGCCGAAGTGGAACAACTGTACAAATTGAAAAAAAAAAAGATAATATTCTAAAAAAACTAATATATTCGATGTAGTGCTATACATTTTGTTTTTTACAATATTTGTAATATTCTAAAACAAGAATATATAGCAATATAGTGAATATTCAAAAAACAAATGTAGAGCAATTTATCTCTTATAGTGCTATAATCTTCTTTGTCTAATAGTTGTAATTGTTTTAGAATATTACGAATATTCTGAAAAACGAATATAGCACTATGTTAGCTATATTGCTCAATATATTAGTTTTTTAGAATAGTCTTTTTTTTCCATCTGAAGTCATGATTCCTCCCTGCTTAAAGGACAACCGTCACATTTAGACCCTAATTTCAATTTTCATATATTTAGTTACTAATAACATGATATTCCGGAATCAGTTACTATTAGACTGACTTACCCCATATTTAATAAGATTCAGCCCTTAGCAACCAGTCTGCATAAAACTGCAATTTCACTATTCAGTTAAGATGGACGCCACTGCCCTCATCGTGAGGCTAATCCCACCTGCCCTCACTAGCCAGTAACAATAGCCCCCCAAAAGTGTCAGTAACTAGAGCCCTCCCCCCTAAAGGGTTAATCTCCTGCAGCACAAAGGGGTCCTCTTTATACACTGAGCAGATGGCAGATCTCCCTTCCCTGGTCTGAGCTGCACCAACTCTGCATTCTCCAGCTCTGCTGAGTGAGGGAGCGTCTGCCAAGTGCAGTGACAGGGAGAAGTGCACACAGCCCAGGCACTGTTATCAGCTGCTGGGGAGGACCTGGCTTTAATCATTTATTTACAGTCCCTGGCTGTCAGTAATGTGAGCCTGCACGCAGCCTGCACGCTGCTGCTCCGTCTATCAACAGATAGACGGACCATGCCTAGCAACCCAATTTTAAGCGCAGGTAAAAGTAGGCAGCACAGGGAACAAAAATGTGGAATTAAGGAGTAATTGAATACACAGTTGAAATAGGGCCACCAATGTGATATTAATCACCACTATCCAATACTCCAAAAAAAAAATACGACAGTTATCCTTTAAGTTGCTTGACAAGCAACTTAAGCAGGGAGGAATCATAACTTCAGATGGATAAAAATGTTGAATATTTTAAAAAACTAATATATAGCACTATATTCTATTTTTTTGGGCCTGTACTAGCCGACAGTTACATATTTATGCTGTGACCGCCTAATGTACCTCCAGCCACAGAATCCGAAGTTCTTTGCTGTCAGGTGAATGCCTATTGCCTAATTTTTAGGGCCTGTACTGGCTGACAGTTACATTTTTATCCTGTGACCGCCTAATGCAGTGTTTCCCAACCAGTGTGCCTCCAGCTGTTGCAAAACTACAACTCCCAGCATGCCCGGACAGCCTTTGGCTGTGCGGGCATGCTGGGAGTTGTAGTTTTGCAACAGCTGGAGGCACACTGGTTGGGAAACACTGGCCTAATGTACCTCCAGCCACAGAATCCAAAGTTTGTTGATGTCAGGTGAATGCCTTTTGGCTAATTTTTGGGGCCTGTATTAGTCGACAGTTACATTTTTTATCTCTAGTAACATAATCACACCCCTGTCTCACTCCTCTTCCATAAGGACCTTCTAATGTCACAGTGTCATGTGACTGTGCCCCCCACCCGTACTGTGCCCCCTTATACCCTGCATTGTGCCCTCTTACCACACCCTGTGCAGTGCCCCTAGTCATTCCCTGTACTGTGCCCTCTTATACCATTTTATCCGGTCACGGTATAGCGGTGTTATCCGGTCACTGTACAGAGGTGTTATCCGGTCAATGTATGGCGGTGGTAACAAATAACTGGATGGCCATAACTGTATCCCTTTCCCTGCCCACGCCATTCTTTTATAGACCTGGCATTAGCAGGAAAAATATGCAGATTGAAGTGCTAAGGACTTTTGCGCCACAATCTCTGTCAGAAATATGCCTAATATAGACGTATTCCTATATAATAAATGACCACCTAATTGTACTATTATTCGGGGGTAGGGCTAATATCTTTATATTATATAGATTCTAGTGTATTATATTGTGCCCTGTATTTCTCAGTAGAAAATGATCCTTGGGAAACACAGTCCTCCTCCCTGATCACCAGGACCAGGTAGCGCTCTGTCAGTACATGGCGGCCTCCCCTCTCCGCCACGCTGCTCCGCTGTGTACTGGTGCTTATTCTGACACTAGGGCTGGGTTCACATCCTATTTTTGCCATTTTTTTAATGTATACCAAAAATTTATTCGTTAACAGATGCCTCAGACTGATGCCGTACAGTGGCGTCCGTTCACCATACAGTTCCATGGTAAAAAATTAAATTACGTTAACGTATGCATTTTTTTTTATGGACTCTACAGGATACAAAAACGTGGAGTGCTGCACATTTGTATACATCAAACCAATAGAAAATTTTTCTAGGCTCCAGCAGCACACATTTTTAAGAGTTTCCCTTTAAGACGCATTAAAATGGCCCCTGATTAAAATACATATTTTTTGCGGGAATTTTTGCCAATGATCCCCCTCTGGTATGTCACTGTCCATGTTGTGGGACTATTTGTGCACTTCTGGTAAGTGTTTGCTGGCTGCAAATATGACCTGAAGGTTTTTCAGGTTCGCCTGCCATTAAAGTGAATGGGGCCTGCCGCGAATGAGCAGTTCGCGAACATTTGATCGTTTGCGCGATCGTGAATCGTCCCGGCCGATGTTCGTCCATCACTATATATGAATACCTTGGTGCTAATCAGATGGTTTTGTGGCCTGAGGTGTGGTTTTTGGCCTGAGCACATATATGCGGCCTTGCAGCAAGAGCCATAAAGGACACTATATGAATCTACCCATTGGTAAAGACGAAGCCCCTTCCATATTTCCTCCAGCTCCTTTTAAAAATATGATGTGGAGCAAAGTATAAAGACAAATCACGCTACAGATCAGCACTGGTGTTGCTATACTATTGCCCAAGCCTATTCCAACCAATGATTTAATAGACGCCAGTGCGAACCATGAAAATGTAGGCAATTCTTAGGGTATGCTACCAATCTGTAATAGGTGGGGATCCATACCCATGACTAATCAGTAGAGTGAAGAGGCTTCAACACTATAGTGAGCCTATACCTTGGATATACATTCTAGATATCCCTTTATTCTACTATTAACCTCCTCACATGTCAATTTTCATTTGTTTGCGTTTTCGCTTTTTACCCCCTGCCTTCCCAGAGTCATAGATTTTATTTTTCTGTTCACATAACCATTTGAGGGCTTGTTTTTGCAGAACAAGTTGAACTTTCCAATACCACCATTTAATATTGAATATAATGTAGTGGGAAGCTGGAAATTAGACCACAGTTTTATTTTTATGGTGTTCATTATACAGTAAAACTGACCTGTTCCTTTCATTCACGCTACAACTACAGCGTTACCACATTTGTGTAGTTTTTCTTGCGATTTAATATTGAAAAAAAAAAAACTTTGGAATTATTTTTTTTATTTTTTTTTTATCACCATTTTCTGACCCCCATAACTTTTTTATAGTTATGTCTATGGAGCTTTATTAGGGCCCATTTTTTGCAGAATGATCTGTCGTTTCTATTGATACAATTTACTGGTGTGTATGGCTTTTTGATTACGGTACTTTTTATTAAATTGTTTTTGGTGAAGGTGAAGCAATGTAAAAATGGCAAATTAGCCATATAGATTATTTTTTCTGCTACGCCATTCCCCATAAGAGATAATTTTTTAAAATATTTGAATAGTACTGGCGGTTTTGGATGCGGGCATACAGTACAATGCCTATGATGTTTATTTTTTATTGTTTATTTTTTTTATTTAAATTTTGTGCAATACCTCCACGTCCTTTTAATAATTTTTTATTTTAATTTTGGGGAAAGGCATTACCAACGATAACAGACATTAGCTCCAGGTGTCTGCAGGCACCTGGCAGCTCTGGTTCTCGCTCTGCTCCAGAGTAGGTGCCATCATTAGAGCTCGACATCCGCCATACATGTACAACAGATGTTGGGAAGAACAAGCTAATTTTATTTGCTGTAAATGTGATAAAATGTCTTCAGAATCAGTTCAAGGAAATTTGTCAACCCACATATTGCCAGGATAGATACATTTTTATATATTTTTCAAATTTTTTAAAAATATTCCCTAGCAAAGTGAACAATTATTTATAGGCGGTTGCTACGTTCTTTTGCACTGAAAATAAAGTCCATTACTTGGGACCACATAGTGGCAACTATTTCAAGCTATTTTCCTCTCAGCCTGAGATATTTTATTTTAAGTGTTCTTGTTTTTCTCTTTTAAGTGGCATCTAAACTATTCTATTCTTTGTAAGAACTTCATAGAGATTTAAAATAATAGAAATAATAACATTTCAAGTAAAAATTAATAATCTCCATTGTAATATTTCAGTAAAGGGGTATTATAATTACTTTGCTGCTTTCTTACAAAAACATTACATACCTGGCCATGAGATCTATGTGGGATCAAACCTATTCACTTTAATGGAGGTGCGCTGCAAAACCAGGCTGAACATACTGTATAAATAGAGGTGGCGCTGTTTCTGAAAGAAACTCAGGTTTTTCTAATAGTCTACAGTTCACCCTTTTTACATGTTCTTCAGACTTCTATTAAAGAATAGCAGTTATCTTCAGATGAATGAGCTTCTTAATAAATATCTCACAATCACCCCGGCACTGCTTATCGATAAAATGAAGATATAGATCAGAGTAGCAAAAATCCAATGTCTCTTATCACGGTATTCTAGATTCAGGTTGTCCATATAAACGTTAGATTTCACTTGTATCCAGTCAAAATTGTCATGTTTTTGGCCAGCTTTGTCTGCATAGTGTTAGAGCAGGAGTTTGTGCTCCAGAATTATTATTCCTACTGAAACTATAAAGATCAAGTTGGAACCATAGTCAACAAAATAACTGAAATGATGGGGTTGTTCTTTTCCACTTGGTGACAGGCTACTTTCACACTTGCGGCAGCAGGGTCCGACAGGCTGTTCCAGCGGGGGAACAGCCTGCCAGATCGGGGCTAACGCTAGCCCACCATGCTGCCGGAGTTCCTCTCCGGCCCCATTCACTATAATGGTCCGGCAGCAGCACGGCAAACAAGCCGAGAGGTGGCCGGACTAAAAACGCAACGTACTGGGAGCACCTTTGGGGGAATTAGTACTATTGATTGCACTCTAAGAGGGCGTATTTACTACCGTACAGACTGTGAGGGCTTTAATACTACTGGGAACATTATGTTGGGCTTTATAATCTCCTGAAGGGCACTGTTGTCGGCTTGATTACTATTGGGGTACTATAGATGACATTAGTACTACTGGGGCACTATAGGGGGCATTATTATTACTGGGTGTGCTATAAGCAGGCATTATTACTTATGGGGACATTATTATTACTTGGGGCATTATGGTGGGCTCTGCTAATACTGGGGGCACTATAGGGAGAAATATAACTATCAGGGGCATTATGGTGGGCTTTATTACTACTAGATGACAATGAGGAACATTTTTATATATGGTATTATTGCTAATTGATGCACTGTAGGGACACTATAAGTATGAAGGAAACTTTGAAAGACAGTTTTTACTATTTGTGGGACTTTTATAAACACTTATTGTGGGGGCACCCTAGCATAGTATCTTCTTAGAGCAATTATTTATGGTGGCACTATGTGTCAATAATTGTTGAAGGGAGCACTATATGTGTACTGCAAGTATTTTCAGGAGGACTATCTGTTTATGTAGTATAGTATTGGGGAGCCCAGTGGGCATAGTATTGGGGTAGTAGGAAAGGGTTTTCAGAAGTTGGGAAAAATTTTGGAAAAATATGAACCTAAGATATCTGGTGGTAAACTCTGTTGAGATGATACATGGCATCATTAATACTGTGGGCACCTTAGGGGGTACTAGTACTTATGAGGGCAGGTAAAAAGAGGCTGTGCTCACCTGAAACAAATGCAATGTGCAGGCACCAACCACGCTGGGAACTAGCACAACACAATATACAAACAACTAAGGATGATGTCCAGCTTCCAAAAAAGTGACACCCTTTATTCCATGTGCACAGTAAAATCCAATGTCTGACATAGACTTTGTATCGGATTTTACTGTGAACATAGAATAAAGTCTGTCACTTTTTTGGAAGCTGGACATTGTCCTTAGTTTTTTGTACTAATAAGGGCATATTTACTACTAGACTGTGAGTGCTTTAATATTACTGGGAGCATTATGTTGGACTCTAACTCTGCAGAGATGAGACATGGCTTAAGGAAGTCATCATGGTGGTCTGGTCCGAATGGAGAAGATGACGGAAGAGAAAATGTATATAAGAGGAGACGTCATTGGATGCCATTGGTATCTCGCTCTGTTTTTTTCTGTATGATTGCTCGATGAGATATGAAACATTCCACAAATTACTTTTTATTGGGTGTTCCAGCAGAACCTTCCAGCATGGTAAGTAGCAGTCCTTTAACTCTAATTTTTATTGTAAGGCATGGATTTTGTGTACTCCTAACAATGATAACTCTCTCATGTGAAAGCAATATTGCGTTAACTTGGGAGGGTGCTTGAGTGACCTGTCAGTTCTCTAGATTCCAATCCAATTATGGTATATTGTGGACTGTTAAATTGCAAAAACAGGTCCACCCCATAAACCGAAACTGGAGACCATCATTTATGTGTGGTACTATGAAATCTCCCTTCAAGTGGCTCAAAATCTTGTTGATTCATTGCCAAACTAGATCAAGGAGGTGATAAAGTAAAGGAAAGATTGCCCTGGGAGTTAATATCTGCAGATTTTTTCAGGTTTCCTTATATTTTCAGCCAAGGTTCCATTAAATCAAAAATGTAAGCCAAATCCATTTTGTATTTAAGGCCTCTTTCACACTTGCGTTGTCCGGATCCGGCGTGTACTCCACTTGCCGGAATTACACGCCGGATCCGGAAAAACGCAAATGTACTGAAAGCATTTGAAGACGGAACCGTCTTCCAAATGCGTTCAGTGTTACTATGGCAGCCAGGACGCTATTAAAGTCCTGGTTACCATAGTAGGAGCGGGGAGCGGGGGAGCAGTATACTTACCGTCCGTGCGGCTCCCGGGGCGCTCCAGAATGACGTCAGAGCGCCCCATGCGCATGGATGACGTGATCCATGCGATCACATGATCCATGCGCTTGGGGCGCCCTGACGTCAATCTGGAGCGCCCGGGGAGCCGCACGGACGGAAAGTATACTGCTCCCCCGCTCCCCGCTACACTTTACCATGGCTGCCAGGACTTTAGCATCCCGGCAGCCATGGTAACCATTCAGAAAAAGCTAAATGTCGGGTCCGGCAATGCGCCGAAACGACGTTTAGCTTAAGGCCGGATCCGGATCAATGCCTTTCAATGGGCATTAATTCTGGATCCGGCCTTGCGGCAAGTGTTCTGGATTTTTGGCCGGAGCAAAAAGCGCAGCATGCTGCGGTATTTTCTCTGGCCAAAAAACGTTCGGTTCCGGAACTGAAGACATCCTGATGCATCCTGAACGGATTTCTCTCCATTCAGAATGCATTAGGATAATCCTGATCAGGATTCTTCCGGCATAGAGCCCCGACGACGGAACTCTATGCCGGAAGACAATAACGCAAGTGTGAAAGAATAGAGCCCCGACGACGGAACTCTATGCCGGAAGACAATAACGCAAGTGTGAAAGAGCCCTAATGCAAGTTCACACAAATTGCTTACACACTATGATGGTTTTTCAGTGTCACAACAAAAAATCTGTGGATTTGCATGCACTGTATAAGGCTCACCATTCTAAACTTTTTCACATCAGTGCATATTGTATTCTCATAGTCATATCCCTAGGCACCCTGAGGCTGGAGCAGTGAATGATATCTCTCATGCTTCTTGGGAGCTAGCAATGGAGATATAGCATTTTGCCTTGATTAAACATATAAAGGGCTTTTATATTATCTTCTTTATTGTTATTCAAAGGCTAATTTATAATATATATGGTATGTGTTATGCAAACTTGTTGACATAATTACAGTATGTGAGAATAACATAGAGCAATTAACACTTAGACTCCAAAGGGAAATGGCGTAGATAGTAGTGTGCATAATACGTGTCAATTATTCTGCTTAATGAGGTGTTCATTTGCTTAATACCACTTATTTTTGGTCTATTATTCACTGTTGTTGTTGTTTTTTTGTGATAAAATGAAACATAAAGATATATCTGGAAAGATATAACAGTGATTAATTTATACCATATGGTCAGTTGCATGAGGTCTAAGAAATATCCACAAGATTCATCCAGGAATGCCATGGCCCATCCACAATCATTAGTTGATTAGTAATTAAAAGTGATATAACAAAGTGTCTTTGAGTTTAGTTGCAAGACGTGGACATTTAATTGTTTATCTTGTGCCTCCAAGGTTTTTCTATTATCCTACCTTTCTTAAATATATCCTATTGTGATCTGAAACATATGGCGCTTCACTAATTGGTTTGTCATTAATGGAAGAGGTGTCCCAACACTGATGGCAGTCGAATTAAATGTGGAAATCATATTACCTATGTTTTAAGATGGATTTGGCTGTAATGATGTGTATTAGCAGTAAAAAAATGTGGTATTATTGAGTGGTAGTTGCTCCAGAAAATAGTGTGAGCAGTACAGGTATTTTGCTCTTATGAATTGAATGAAAAAGTTTTATGCCCCATTCAAGAAAACCTTCAAAGAAGCTTGGTCTGTACTGTAGGAATTAACAAATAAATGACCAATAGAAGGTTAAAAAAAAAAATATTGCCTTGTAGCCATGAGCCATGGTCACTGGGAAAGCTAAAGCCAAGGGTCAAATAAAATATGTAGCAAGGCTGGACATGACCAAAAGTCAGTAGAAGAAGATTACATATAGGAATAGCATGAAAACTTTTTAGTGGGACAGTGGTAAAACTGGTCTTAAAGAGTAGGGACAATATCAATGAGAGGGCATGTCTACTAAGACATATTTGGGATTGTATTTTAGAATTGTGCTGGAAGGTCTACCTGTTTTAGGCATATAAAGTTGTCTAAATGTAAGCCAGCAACGAAGCTGGCTTAAATTTATACTGGCTCTGGATATGCTGAAGTTATGTAGGGTCCGGACCTGGTGGAGCCTTTCAAAAGGTGAGATAGAGAATACCGTGACCTCAGAAGGGGTCATGTATCAAAAACCATACAGATAAAGATTTATCAAAGAAATACTGGACTTAATCCATAACTTGATCATACGAGGGTCACAATTGGAATTAGCCATGCACCAGCATCACCTGTGTTAACGTCACCTCAATCAGGGCTCTGAAAAGTGTGGTAATTAATGAACACACCATGTGTTGCCTCTAACCCCTTCATGATTGATATGCACTTGTGAAGAACATTATGACGGGTTGGATGAAGATGGTATGAAGTCCCTCTTAGGCCTCATGCACACGGCCGTTGTTTTGGTCCGCATCCGAGCCGCCGTTTTGGCGGCTCGGATGCGGACCCATTCACTTCAATGGGGCCACAAAAGATGCGGACAGCACTCCGTGTGCTGTCCTCATCCATTGCTCTGTTCCGTGGCCCCGCAAAAAAAATATAACATGTCCTATCCTTGTGCGTTTTGGCATTTCTACAATGGGCCGCCTGTTCTGTTCCGCAAATTGCGGAAGGCACACGGGCAGCTTCTGTTTTTTGCGGATCCGCGATTTGCGGACCGCAAAAAAACGGAACGGTTGTGTGCATGAGGCCTTATGCCCACAAGAAAATATATCCTAGTGTACAGATTCTGATTCAAGAACGGACATCTCAAAACTTGGTCGTAAAAGGCCATTAGCATAAACCAGGCATGGCAAACTGGGCTTGCCAACTGTTTTAAAACTACCACCGCCACCATGTACAGCTGTAGGCTGATAGCTGGAGTTGTCGTTTTGCAACAGCTGGAGAGCCTCAGGTTGGCCATCCCTGGCATACACACTAGCCTGACATCAGAGGCAGGGTGGCTAGTGGTAGAATCTGCAGACCTTCTTAAGGTGTATATGTCCCTTTAGCTTTGTCATTTCTTTGAGGGACAACTTTCCGACTTTCCACTACCCCCAGACTTCTACAGTCTTGTAATGTATAAACCTGTTTCTTTTATCCCTTTTATTTTCAAACAGTTACTTGTTGCATTCCATTTGTATGTCATTGCATTTTACCTTTTGACAACTATTAAAATGATTAAAACATCACATTAATAAGAGCCTTATTGTGTTCTAAACAATTTCACAACCTCAGATGATGTATTATGTATATTGGTGCATTAACCCTGAAAATTGCTAGAGAACATAGTAAATTTGAGTGGGTAATTGGGAGTTAGTTTAAGGTGTCTTGTGGTGGCAGTTAATATCCCTTAAGATGTGGAAGTCATATAGCTAAAGGGGAAGATTTAACATAAACCTGTGGCTCAAATTAGCAGAAAGGGAGAATGGCGTTACAATCTGGGAGACCCTTTAAGCTTTAAGCTCACATCCTGAATTTAAGTCGTGATCCTGACAGTTTAACTTAAATTACATCCTATAATGCATTTGCTCAATTTGTCCCCATAGAACAAATAAATAATATATCATTCATTAAATACATATACCACTCACTTAAAATAAATAAATAAATAAATAACATTCCTTTTTAAAAATGTTTTATATTATTAAATTGATCAAACTAATTGCATGAAAATAATATCAAGGCTTTTATACAGTAGATACATGATGCCAAAATAAGGCTTTGTGCAGTGAAGTGTAAATAAATGACTCTGGCTTCAGGTTTATTTATATAATTTACATATTAGTTTGTGTCCCACAGATTTGACCTTATCATTGCCTCACAGATGCTTCCGATGCATGTTGAGATTCAGAAAGCCTAACATCCAATAAGAACCAGAGTGCATTGCTTCTTTGAACTATTTACAGTATGAAGACAATATCCTTTCCTATGTTAACGCATACCTAACCTTTTAACAAACTCTGAATTAATCTATAGTACAGTGTATGCACATGAGTAAATATGGCCTTGCGGTTCACCCGGCGGTCGTTTTGCGGCGAACTTTGCGCCTTTTTCCGAACATGCGAACATATGGCGATGTCCGCCAACGCCATATTCTTTTGCATTACGCCGAACTTTGACTCATGACACATCCATCAGGAGTGACAGGACAGCCAATTGAGACGTTTTGGACACACCCCCACCCTATCACAGAACCCGATCTGGCAGCCATTTTACATTATGTGTTTTGCCAGTGAAGGGAGAGGTTGCTTTGTGGAACAGGGACAGGCTGTTAGGGACACCAAACACTAGCTAATAGGGCCACAAAAGTCCTTTCAAGGACTGGTATAGGTGTGCTATCGATAGGTGTAATATACTGAGGTGTGTGATAAACTTATAATATACTTTCTAACATAGAAAGTATATAGTGCTATTGTATTGTGCAGCAGTTGTGTGCGGTTCTGCTGCGATACCGCAGCTATATAGAGGGACAAGAGATATTGGAAAAACTAATTACAACGGGTGTGATATACCTGTTACCCCCCAAAAATTTGATTGAGGGGTGTGATATACCTATAATATACTTTCTAACATAGAAAGTATATAGTGCATTTGCATTGTGCAGCAGTTCTGTGCTGTTCTGCTGCGATATCGCAGCTATATAGAGGGACAAGCACTATTGGAACAACTATTTTGTAACGGGTGTGATATACCTGTTGCCCCCCAAAAAAACTGATTGAGGTGTGTGATATACCTTCTTCCACAAAATACTGATTAGGGGTTTGATATACTTGCTTCCACCAAATATTGATTGAGGCCTGTAACATACCTTCTTCCACAAAATACTGATTAATGGGATTGATATACCTGCTTCCACAAAATACTGATTGAGGGCTGCGATATACCTGCTTCCACAAATTACTGAATAAGGGGTTTGATTTACCTGTTTCCACCAAATATTGATTGAGGCTTAGGAGATACCTGCTTCCACAAAATACTGATTTAAGGCTGCAATATACCTGCTTCCACAAAATACTGATTAAAGGGATTTATATACCTGTTTCCACTAGATATTGATTGAGGCCTACAATATACCTGCTTCCACAAAATACTGATTAAGGGGTTTAATATTTCTGCTTCCACCAAATATTGATTGAGGCCTGCGAGATACCTGCTTCCACAAAATATGGATTAAGGGGTTTGATATACCTGCTTCCACAAAATATTGATTGAGGCTTACGATATACCTGTTTCCACAAAATACTGATTAAGGGGTTTGATATACTTATTTCCACCAAAAATTTATTGAGGCCTGCAATATATCTGCTTTAAAAAAATACTGATTTTGGGGATTGATATACCTGATTTCACCAAATATTGATTGAGGCCTACGAGATACCTGCTTCCACAAAATACTGATTAAAGGGTTTGATATACCTGTTTCCATAAAATATTGATTGAAGCCTGCAATATACCTGCTTCCACAAAATACTGATTAAGGGGTTCGATATACCTGCTTCAACATAATACTGATTGAGGCCTGCAATATGCCTGCTTCCACAAAATACAGATTAAGGGGATTGATATACCTGCTTCCACAAAATAGTTATTTAGGCCTGCGAGATACCTGCTTCCACAAAATACTGATTAAGGGGTTTGATATACCTGTTTCCATCAAATAGGGATTGAGGCATACTATATAACTGCTTCTACATATACTGCTCTTCTCTAGGGACTTAGGCACAGGGTCATTTTGAAAATGACAGGCAGAGGAAGAGGCAGACTGATCGGCAGGGGTGGTAGGGGTCGGGCAGGTGCACCAGGCCGGAGCCTAATTGGGAAGTTGGAGAAGGCGCGTGTGATTACTTCAAAGGACGCACCAGAGTTGATTGAGTGTCTCATTCAGCCTTCTGCTTCTGCACCCTCCTCATCCTCTGTGTCTGAACATTACTCACTCTTTGCTGTGTGCACCTCCAAAGACACGACCACTTCCACCATAGCCCATCCACTCGAGTCAGAGGAATTATTTTCCCATCCATTCCCAGACCTTACCGATGCGCAGCCATTCTTGACATCGGATGAGGAAGAGTAGGTAGCAATGGCCGATACCCAGTGGTCTGATGACAGTACCCAGATCAGCCCAAGGAGGGAGGTCCCCACTGTTGCTGCCGACTCCAAGATCTCAAATGTGAGTGGTGGTGAGGGCAACGATGATGACGTGTTGATGGACATTACGTGGGTGCCCACAAGAGAGGCAGAGGAGGGGAGTTCAGAGGGAGATACGGAGCAGCAGAGAGGGAAGGAAGGAGAAGGAGGAGAAGCAGGCAGAGCTCGAAGGGCACAGGAGGCAAAAAGCAGACTGCAAATGTATCTGGATTGAGCCATCCACCATGAACGGACACATGTTGCGCTCCCAGGACGCCGGCAAATGGCTCCACACTGTGGGTTTTTTTTAGCGTGTCCACTGCTGACAATAGTGTTGCCATCTGCAGCCTGTGATGTCAATGCATAAGTCGCGGTTAGTCCAACACTCATTTAGGGACAACTATCTTAAGAAGGCACCTGGCCTCCCATCACCGAGCCCAGTGGGAGCAACGCCGTCAGAACCAAAAAAGCCACACTCCCGACGCTCCACGTCCTGCCTCTTCCCCTTCTCCTCCCTTCTCCCATTTGTCCTGCACTCCACCTTCCACCGTGCCGTCATTGAGTTCATCTGGCACAAGGCAGGCTTCCGTGGCCCAAATGTTCGAGCGTAAAAAGTTGATAACTCCAGATAACCCTCTTGCCCAACGGCTGACCGCTGGCTTGTCGGAACTGCAAGCCCGCCAACTACTTCCATATAAACTAATGGACTCAGAGGCCTTTATAAAAATTTTGTGGCCATTGGCACGCCGCAATGGAAGGTCCCCAGAAGGAAATATTTTTCCCAGAAGGACAACCCAGAGCTTTATGGCCACGTTCAGCGGCAAGTGAATATACTGTATCTCTGGCACACAGTGTCGGTGTCAAGATATATCTGACCACAGACACGTGGTCTAGCAAACATGGGCAGGGAAGGTACATAACTTTAACTGCTCACTATGTGAACCTTCTGACGGCCGTCAAGCACGTAACTCGTGGGTCACGTGTGGATTTGGTGTTACCGCCACTGATTGCATGCAGTCCTGCCTCTTCTTCTGCTCCTCCTACTCCATCCTCCGTCTTCTCCTCGACTGACTCCTCCTTTTCCACTGCTAGTGCATCTCCCGCTGTGCCCCCCTAGCTCCCCAGAACCTATTCAACGTGCCAGGTGAGACGTTGCCATGCTGTGCTGCGGCTTTTGTACCAGGAAGCCACGAGCCACACCGGTCTTGCCCTGCTTTCAGCTCTGCGGTCACAGACTGATCAGTGGCTAACTGCGCTCAATTTGACAGTTGGCAAAGTGGTGTGCGACAACGGTACCAATCTGCTTAGCGCACTGAAACAGGGCAAAAATACACACGTGCCATGCATAGCACATGTTCTGAACTTAGTCCTGCAGCGATTCATAAGCCAAATACCCTGGGGTCCATGTCCTCTTGCTGCAGGCCATTTTAGAAGATCTTACACGGCCATGGCTTGCCTTGCTGACGTTCAGCGGCGACACCACCTGCCCGTCAAACGTCTGATTTGTGACAGCCCGACGCGCTTGAACTCCACCTTGTATATGCTTAATAGGCTGCTCCAGCAGCAACGTACTGATAATGACTACCTGTACGGACTGTGAAGCAGGACAGGTTCTGGGAAGAGTTGTTTCTTTTCACCGTGCCAGTGACTACTTATGCGCGACACATGCAGACTTCTGCGGCCATTTTATGAGATCACCAAACTGGTCAGTTGCAGCCAGGGCACCATCAGCAACATCTTACCTTATGCCTTCTTTCTGGAGCATGCATTGTGTTGTGTCATTGATCAAGCCGTCGAGGAGCAGGAGCTGGAAGATGAGGAATATGCAATGCTGAATGAATTCCCAGGGGGGTCTCCTGCATCTGAGACAAGTCAGCAGGAGTCTGAAGAGTAGTCAGAGGAGGATAGTGGCTGGGGGGAGAAGGAGGAGCAAAAAGAGAAGGCTTTGAGGGGTACTTAAAACTTTTCGGAATCCATGGTGTTGTCCATGGCTGGGGGAAGGAAACCAAGGACGACATTCTCCTGGGTCAAAGAACAAAGAATGGGTCTTGTCTTATGTATATACAGCGGCATAAAAGACCTTTTCTATCAGATGAATGCCTAATTTTTGGGGCCTGTACTGGTCTACAGTAAAATTTGTATCCAGTGACCACCTAATGTACCTCCAGCCACATCATCCCAAGTTCTTTTCTGTCAGGCTAATGCCTTATTTTTGGGGCCTGTACTGGCAGACAGTAAAATTTGTATCCAGTGACTGCTTAATGTACCTCCAGCCACATCATCACAAGTTCTTTTCTGTCTGGTGAATGCCTTAATACAATTTTTCTAGGCTCCAGCAGTGCACATTTTTGAGAGTTTCTCTTTAAGATGCATAAAAATGGCCCCTTATTAAAATACATATTTTTTGTCTGAATTTTTGCCAATGATCCCTCTCTGGTATGTCACTGTATATGTTGTGGGACTATTTGTGCACTTCTAGTAAGTATTCGGTGGCTGCAAATATGACCTGAAGGTTTTTCAGGTTTGCCTGCCATTAAAGTCAATGGGGCCCGCCGCGAACGAGCGGTTCGCGAACATTTGATCGCGAACACGCAGTTTGCGAACCGTTCCGGCTGATGTTCGTCCATCACTACACATGAGGAATATATTTCTGGCCCCTATATCTTTTGTATCTGATATTTTTAGCAGTTGTTATCTATACATGCTGAATATCTAGTTTGCAGATCTTTCAGACATGGTGGGTGGAGACTATCTGCCATCCAGAAAGTAGAGGAGAAGCTAATGTTCTCTTACTCAGAAGTATGCCCCAGGAATAAAGGGCATTATAGAGAGGTACTGGCCTATATTAGTTTTGAATTTAGCAAATGTTCTGAAATATAAATCTCCCAAGTAGCTGTGCAGTCTTATTAGTATCTCTCTTTGAATCCTATCTCATTAATGATGCTGCTCCTTCTCCATAGATTGACATGTATGATATGGTTCTCCTGTGGAGCTGCTCCATCTTGAGATTTGAACTCAAAATATTTAGCAAGGAGGAAGTAAACAGCTGATAACATAGACATTTCTCACTAATAAAACAAATTACAAAGTTTCTTGTGATTACTTATGATTGCTAATAATTTATGTAAAGTTATATGAAAGTGCAATGACTCTATTGTATGTGTTACAATGTTGCACTGATCTCACTGCATGTTTTAATGGAGAGTTTACTGGAGAGAACAGATGGAAGCAACCTACAGTATTAAGGTTACATTAGCATCAGTGACCAAACTGGAGCAAAATATTCGTCTTTCCTCTTTAGAATTCTTCTGGAAGTTGAGCAAAGATGAGCAAAGGCAAGGGAGAAAGTTCGATTGAAGATGGAAGGGGTTTTGGTAATTTGTAGGGTATTTAAACCTGGTGTAGGCACATATGCAACATGCCCCCTGGAAGAAGCTGAAGGGCAAAACGAGCGTCGGGCAAGCGGTGGTGGTTTTCTAGTACTGCGGTCTGTATTCAATTGAACTTTCTCCCTTGTCTTTGCTCGTCTCCTGTTATGTATTTAAATGCTTTGATATATTTGCCATCTGACCAGTACCACCACCCGAGGATTAAATGAGGGTGTGTGTGTTTATGCTCCTCCCATAGTCACTATGGCCTGTTTGTTTTGATGACATATATTGGAGATGTGAAGCTTTGAGGAGGGACTGCTATTTATTATGTATATGAAATGACATAGATTTTTTCTTATCCTTTTGTCTTTCTGATCATGTGATTTGTATTGCTACGGGTCCGCCACCTACTGCCATATTGGGATCCATTTTTATTGAGTGATATCATTATCATGTATTGTGTATTTTTGTAATTTTTTTTATAGTGGTTATTTGGATAAAGATGTCATTTAATATTCAATAGTGTTGTGGAGTTGTGGTGTTGTATTTGTCTAGGACTACACACTTGTCTGTGTAACATTGGTTATAATTTTGGTGTATTAACACTATTATTGTGCTCACAGTGTGACTGTTGGTTATATTGCTGTGTGCTATAACGAAGGCATTTATTTCAATCAACATGAACATACAGACTGGCTCTAGTTTCATAATATGGGTAATCTCATGTAATTGAACCACGGCTTGCTGCTGTATGTACAGGATTGATTTTTCCACTGCTTTTAATTATGATGGATGCAGCTCTGTATTCAATTGACAAGCATTTTGTTACATTTATGTCTACAGTAAAATTGGCCTTGTCTTACACCCAATAATTTCAGAATATTCTGGCAACTAAGCTCTGTTGGATAATTAAAGGTGCTGAGCAGTGCAAATATATTGATGACCTATTCTCAGGATGGGTCAATAATATCAGATCAGCGAGTGTCTGACTCCTGGCACCACCGCCGATCAGCTTTTTGAAGAGGCCGCAGTGTTTGGGCGAGCACTGCGTCCTCTTCTCTATTTAACTGCATATCATCTTACCTGTAGCAGTGGTGCTGTGTGACTACAACTGCTCATCCCGTTCACTTGAATTAGCACCATACAGTTAAACAGCACAAGCACTGCACCCTCTTCAAAAAAGATGATCGGTCGGGATGCTGGGAATCAGAGTAGTGATTAGCAAAAAGCTAATTATTGAAAAGTTCGGCCGGTGTGATGACATCATACGTCATCGCACACAGGATTTCGGCCGAGATCTTCAAGCAAAATGGTGTCAGCCGGCCTGTCGTGAGCAAATGTAGCAGGTAAGTATGATTTTTTTTTATAGTTTTTTACACTATTTCAGGTTTAATCGATTCATTACCACAAAGCACGAGGAAATTCGGCTTCACATCTTATCAAATTTATCCCAATATTCGGATGGCAATCCACTTTGTGGACTTCGATTCACTCAACACTAAATCAGAGTCTCAGAATTGGTCTTTTATGTAGAATTTTCTGGTTGGTGCTTTGGTAAAATTCCAGATTTTTATGCAATTCTGTGTTGAAAACATATCTTACAATTTATAGATTATTAGATGCAAAATTAAAGAGCATCTGTCAGCAGATATGTACCTATGACACTGGCTGACCTGTTACATGTGCGCTTGGCAGCTGAAGACATCTCTGTTGGTCCCATGTATATATGTGCCCGCTAGGGTTCGGGCCAACTTCGCCGCAAAGTTCGGGTTCGGACCCGAACTTGACCCGAACTTGACCCCAAACCCGAACCCCATTGAAGTCAATGGGGACCCAAACTTTGCTGCACTAAAATGACTCTAAAAAAGTCATAGAAAGGCCTAGAGTGCTGCAAAAGGAAGCAAAATAGGGATAAGAGCAGGACAATTGCCCTGCAAACAAATTTAAATAGGTACATTAATTAAAATACCGTATTTTTCACCCTAAAAGACGCCCCATAATAAGTGGGGGGAAAATGCCCCTGCATCTTATGGAGTGAATACTAATCAGCGCTTTCATTATGGAAGCGCTGATTAGTACTGGAGGACCGGAAAGTGGTGAAAGCTCTGTACTCACCGCTTCCTGGTTCTCGGCTGTCGGATGTGCAGGGCTGTGTATAGTGTGACCTCATGCTGTGCGCAGCCTTTACTGCCGACAGCCGAGGACCAGGAAGAAGAGAGAAAGCGCTGGTGGTGAGGAGCGTCGGCGTCCAGGAGAGCTAAGTGGTTAATTTATTTTATTTGTGCTGATGGCTAGGGGCTGATATATGAGGCTGGCGGCTGATATATGAGGCTGGAGGGCTGATATATGAGGCTGGGGGCTGATATATGAGGCTGGGGGATTATATTTGAGGCTAGGAGCTGATATATGAGACTGGGGGCTGATATATGAGGATGGGGGCTGATATATGAGCCGGGAGGGCTGATATATGAGGCTGTGGGGCTGATATATGGCATTGGGGGGCTAATATATGGCATTAGGGGCTGATATATAGCATTGGGGGGCTGATATATGGCATTGGGGCCGATATGAGGTCTAATTGAGGGTCTTATTAAAATTGGGGGTCTGATTGGGGCTGTCAGCTGAGGTCTGATTAACATTGGGGTTCTGACTGCTGGTCTGAGGTGTAATGGAAAATATTTTTTTCTTATTGTTCTCCTCTAGGTGCGTCTTATGGGCCAGTGCGTCTTATAGGGCGAAAAATATGGCAACATAGAATTTAAAAAAAAGTAAAAAATAATGATCTTGAACTAGGAAGTGGAGGACAAAGTGGAGTAGGAGGTTGAGGAGGCGGTGGACGTGGCGGTGTAGGTGGAAGTGGTGGTGGAGAAGGAAAAGGTAGCCAACACTATTTATTTATTTTTTTTATAAATTTGGGAAGACCCTAAAACATTGGGAAATATAAAAAATAAAACAAAGAGAAAGTGCGCTGGAGTATAACAATGAAAGTGCGCTGGAGTATAACTTGTCTGTGATCCCCCCCCCCCCCCATGCTGAACACAAGTTTGGACAATACACTGGCCGCCGCAGGGCAGGCTAGAACCTCCAAGCCGTAAAGGGCAAGCTCAGGTTATGTGCCCAATTTGGAGACCTAGAAGTTGAATGGGGCAGACCCATCAGTCAGTAAGTGTCAGTGTAGGTGTGTGCACACGTACTGTTCCACCATTTTGCTGAAATGCTGCCTCCTGCTAAGACGTTCTATATCAGCTGGTGGTGCTGGTTGTTGTGGCGTGCTGACAAAGTTTTTCCACATTTTGGCCATGCTGACCCTTCCTTCTGAGGTGCTGGCGGTGCCCCAACTGAGTTTGTGACTTCTTCCTCCTCCCCTGCCTTCGCCATTGGCTTCCACTGAGCCCCCGGTGTCAAGTGTGAATGCCATCATCAGCGTGTCTACCAGCGTGCGCTTGTACTCTCTTATCTTCTGATCACGTTCCAGTGATGGAATTAAGGACGGCAGGCTGTCCTTGTAGCAGGGATTCAGCAGGGTGGCCACCCAGTAATCAGCACTGGTTAGAATGTGGGCAACTCGGTGATTGTTGCACAGGCACTGCAGCATGTAGTCGCTCATGTGTGCCAGGCTGCCAGAGGCAACGACAAGCTGTGGGAGGTGTATCCTCTGTATCCACCCAGCCACTCTCTAGTGATGCCCATGAGCTGCTTTGGGTTCCACCCTGCTGTGAACACGGTTCCTCCTCCTCATCATCGTTTTCCTCATCCTCATCCTCCAGAACTGTGCCGTGGCTGGACAATTGTGTACCTGGCCTCTGTTGGTACAGGAACTCACCCTCCGAGCCGCTTGTGAATGACTGGCCTGATAACCGTTGAAATGATCCCTCTTCCTTCTCTTCTTTCTTCTGTGTAACATCCTCTTCCATCATTGCCCTAAGCATTTTTTCAAGGAGACATAGAAGTTGGATGGTAACACTTAGGACTGCGTTATCGGCACTGGCCATGTTGGTGGAGTACTCGAAACGGTGCAACACGGCACACACGTCCCGCATGGAGGTCCACTCGTTGGTGGTGAAGTGGTGCTGTTCCACAGAGTGACTCACCTGTGCGTGCTGCAGCTATGGGGTTTTTCCCCCAAACAGATGAGTTTCAAAACAGCCTGCTGTAGTTACCCCCTGGCTGTGCTGAAGTTGGTGGTAAGGGTGTTACGCTGACCAGATGAGGAGGCGGTAGAGGAGTAAGCTGAGTAGGAGGAGGAGGTGTCACAACCAGACAGTTGAGAAGCTCTGACAGGAGCTTTCCAGATCCTCCTCCTTGAGTTTCTTTGTTTTGGTTAAGTTCCTCATCTCGTTAGTCTATCTCAGCTGTCATGCAGTTGGACTGATTGCTTCCCTTTAAGTTTCTCCCCATGATGCATTAGGTTGCGGCTTATACAACTTCCTGGAGTGTGTGTGCTTGCTGTTTCTATTTCCCAGTCCTCTGCAAGATAAGTGCTGTTCCTTTATTTGTGATTTTCTGTCTGCTGGATTTTCAGGTGACCCTGACTCCCTCCGTGTCTAGTGTAGGGAGCCGGTGGTCGTGTCCCCTCACTATTGTAGGGTCTTCAGGCATAAGATAGCCGAGGTACGTGGATATGCGCCCATCCACCTTTGGGGTGTTCGCATAGGCTGAGCAATTAGGGAGAGTGGCAGTTCTCATGTAGGGGTCTCCCTTTTGTTCCTTAGTTGTGGATCCAGTGAGTCATTATTGTATTGCATTGTCTTGTTTCCTGTACACCATCCGTGACATTATAAGCCGCCAAAACCGTCTCAAGCATGGATCCGGTTTCACTTTTGGCTGAGCGCTTCCAGGGTCTTTCATTGGAGGTAGCTGATCTCGGAAGACTTTTTCTCAGTTTCAAGTGACCGGTTCAGCTTGCGTTCATGGAGTTTGTTCTGAGCCTAAGATCTCGCTCCCGGATACGTTCTCCGGGGGTAGTGAGTATTTTGTGCGTTTTAGAGAGGCTTGCAAACTCCATTTTCGCCTTCTTCCCCATTCCTCTGGTGATGAAGAACGGAGGGTGGGGATCATTATATCGCTGCTCAGGGGTAACACTCAATCCTGGGCCTTTTCGCTGCCGGAGGGGGCACGGCCCCTCCGTTCAGTGGATGAATTCTTTTTAGCCCTGGGTCAGATATATGATGATCCGGATCGTATTGCTCTGGCTGAGTCTAGACTACGTCTGTTATGCCAGGGTAAACAATCCGCAGAGATATACTGCTCAGAATTTCGGAGATGGGCAGCTGATACTGGTTGGAATGATGCTGCACTCCGAAGTCAATTTTGCCATGGTCTTTCAGAGGGATTGAAAGATGCATTTGCCTTTCATGAGAGACCTACCTCCTTGGATTCTGCTATGTCTCAGGCCGTTCGTATTGACAGGCGTCTTAGAGAGAGAGGAGAGATCTCTCCTTCCTGTCATACTCAGTCCCGGGACAGTGCAGCGGTCTCTTTCTGTGCGCATGGGTCTCAGTCGCTGTCAGCCCCTTCTGAGCAGGAGCCCATGCAGCTGGGGTTGATTGCCTCTGACAATAGAAGATTCAGCCCGCATGGGAGGGTTTGTTTTTGTTGTGGAGGTATAAATCATTTGGCAAATGTTTGTCCCTCTAGGAGATTCAGGCAGTTTTCTGGGAGTAATAAAGAAACAAAAAGGAAAAAATCTTTTAAAAATGTTCCGTCTGTTACTATTGGCAGGGTTGAGGCGGAAATTGAAGGTTTTCCGTTTGCTTGTAGTTCCCGTTTTGTCCTGCCTGCTAGGGTGGTGCTAGAGAGCAAAAGCATTTTTTGTGAGATTTTTGTGGATAGTGGAGCAGCTGTCAATCTCGTTGATAATCAATTTGCAATAACTCATGGTTTCCAGGTATGCACTTTGGGAAAGGATATTCCTGTTTTTGCTATTGATTCCGCTCCACTTTCTCAGAAATCATTAAAGGGCATAGTTCACAATATCCGTTTAATTGTGAGTGATGCTCATGTTGAGGATGTGTCATGTTTCGTCCTTAGCGGTTTGCCTACTCCTCTAGTGTTGGGGCTACCCTGGCTCACTAAACATAACCCCACCATTGATTGGCAAGCGAGGCAAATAAATGGTTGGAGTGACTTTTGCAGAGAGAATTGCCTCATGACATCTGTTTCTGAGGTTTCTACTAAGACTGTACCACCTTTCCTCTCTGAATTTTCGGATGTCTTCTCTGAGAGTGGAGTTCAGGATTTGCCCCCGCACAGGGAGTACGATTGCCTTATTAATCTCATCCCAGGCGCCAAGCTGCCTAAATCTCGTTTATACAATCTTTCCCAACATGAGAGGGTCGCTATGCGTGCTTATATCTCTGAGAGTCTGAGAAAAGGACACATACGACCCTCGAAGTCACCTGTTGCCGCTGGTTTTTTCTTCGTTAAGAAAAAAGATGGTTCTTTAAGACCTTGTCTGGATTTCAGGGAGCTGAACAGTATCACTATTCGTGACCCTTATCTGCTTCCTCTGATCCCGGACCTGTTTAACCAGGTTGTTGGGGCTAAAGTCTTTTCCAAATTAGACCTAAGAGGGGCATACAACCTGGTCAGGGTCAGAGAAGGAGACGAATAGAAGACGGCTTTCAATACCCCTGAGGGCCATTTTGAGAATTTGGTTATGCCTTTTGGTTTGATGAATGCCCCAGCCGTTTTTCAGCATTTCGTGAACAGCATTTTTTATCATTTAATGGGAAAATTTGTATTAGTGTATTTGGATGACATTTAGATTTTTTTTCTCCTGATTTCAAGACTCATAAGGAACATTTATGTCAGGTCTTGCTCATCCTGCGGGAGAATAAATTATACGCGAAACTGGAAAAATGTGTGTTTGCGGTTCCGGAAATTCAATTTCTGGGGTTTCTTCTGTCCGCTTCTGGTTTTCACATGGACCCCGAAAAGGTCCGCGCTGTGCTTGAGTGGGAACTTCCTGAGAATCAGAAGGCGCTGATGCGTTTTTTGGGCTTTGCCAATTATTACAGGAAATTTATTTTGAATTATTCCTCTGTTGTTAAACCACTCACTGATATGACCAGAAAGGGGGTAGATTTTTCTTCCTGGTCGGTAGAGGCGCGTAAGGCCTTTTCTAATATCAAGGAGAGTTTTGCTTCCGCTCCCATCCTGGTACAACCTGATATTTCGTTACCCTTCATAGTTGAGGTTGATGCTTCTGAGGTGGGGGTGGGTGCGGTCTTGTCTCAGGGTTCCTCTCCTGCCAAATGGCAACCATGTGCCTTTTTCTCGAAGAAACTCTACTCCGCAGAGAGAAATTATGATGTGGGAGATAGGGAATTGTTGGCCATCAAGTTGGCTTTTGAGGAATGGCGCGATTGGCTAGAGGGAGCCAGACACCCTATTACCGTGTTTACTGACCATAAAAATCTGGCCTACTTGGAGTCAGCCAAGCGTCTGAACCCGAGACAGGCCAGATGGTCTTTGTTCTTTTCAAGGTTTAATTTTGTTGTCACGTTCCGCCCTGGGTTTAAGAATGTGAAGGCAGATGCCCTGTCACGTTGTTTTCCGGGAGGTGGGAATTTTGAAGACCCGGGTCCCATTTTGGCTGAAGGTGTGGTGGTCTCTGCTCTTTTTCCTGAATTGGAGGCAGAGGTGCAGGCAGCCCAGTCAGAGGCTCTTGATCTTTGTCCTTCTGGGAGGTTGTTTGTGCCTCTCGCTTTGAGACACAAGATTTTTAAGGAACACCATGATACGGTCCTTGCTGGGCACCCGGGGGCAAGAGCCACACTGGATCTCATCGCTCGGAGATTCTGGTGGCCTGCGCTTCGTAAGTCGGTTGAGGGTTTTGTGGCAGCTTGCGAGACTTGCGCTCGTGCCAAAGTCCCTCATTCACGGCCATCAGGTCCTCTCCTTACCTTACCCATTCCTTCCCGTCCTTGGACACATCTGTCCATGGACTTCATAACAGACTTGCCTCGTTCCTCGGGGAAGACTGTGATTCTGGTGGTGGTGGACCGTTTTAGCAAAATGGTGCATTTCATCCCTTTTCCTGGTTTGCCCAATGCTAAGACGCTGGCGCAGGCATTTATTGACCACATTGTCAAATTGCACGGTATTCCTTCAGACATAGTCTCTGATAGGGGCACGCAGTTTGTTTCCAGATTCTGGAAGGCTTTCTGTTCTCGCTTGGGGGTTCGGTTGTTATTCTCTTCTGCTTTCCACCCGCAGTCGAATGGCCAGACAGAGCGCGTCAATCAGAATCTGGAGACATATCTGCGCTGTTTTGTGGCGGAGAATCAGGAGGATTGGTGTTCTTTTTTGTCCCTTGCTGAGTTTGCTTTAAATAACCGTTGTCAGGAGTCCTCTGATAAGTCACCATTTTTTGGTGCATATGGGTTTCATCCGCAGTTTGGGACTTTCTCGGGAGAGGGGTCTTCTGGTTTACCTGATGAGGACAGATTCTCCTCGTCTTTGTCATCTATTTGGCAAAAGATTCACGATAATCTAAAGAGCATGAGTGAGAGATATAAGCGTGTGGCAGATAAGAGACGTGTGCCTGGTCCGGACCTGAATGTTGGTGATCTGGTGTGGTTGTCTACCAAGAATATCAAATTGAAGGTTCCCTCCTGGAAGTTGGGTCCTAGGTTTATTGGGCCTTACAAGATCCTGTCTGTCATCAATCCTGTTGCCTACCGTCTTGATCTTCCTCAGACTTGGAAGATCCATAATGTTTTTTTTCATAAGTCCTTATTGAAACCTTATGTTCAACCTATTGTACCCTCGCCTTTGCCTCCTCCTCCGATTATGGTTGATGGAAATCTTGAATTTCAGGTCTCTAGGATTGTGGATTCTCGTCTGGTCCGCGGTTCCCTCCAGTACCTCGTTCATTGGGAGGGTTATGGTCCTGAGGAGAGGATGTGGGTCCCAGTGACGGACATTAAGGCCACTCGTCTCATCAGGGCTTTCCATAGGTCCCATCCTGAGAAGGTGGGCCCTGAGTGTCCGGAGTCCACTCGTAGAGGGAGGGGTACTGTCACAACCAGACAGTTGAGAAGCTCTGACAGGAGCTTTCCAGGTCCTCCTCCTTGAGTTTCTTTGTTTTGGTTAAGTTCCTCATCTCGTTAGTCTATCTCAGCTGTCATGCAGTTGGACTGATTGCTTCCCTTTAAGTTTCTCCCCATGATGCATTAGGTTGCGGCTTATACAACTTCCTGGAGTGTGTGTGCTTGCTGTTTCTATTTCCCAGTCCTCTGCAAGATAAGTGCTGTTCCTTTATTTGTGATTTTCTGTCTGCTGGATTTTCAGGTGACCCTGACTCCCTCCGTGTCTAGTGTAGGGAGCCGGTGGTCGTGTCCCCTCACTATTGTAGGGTCTTCAGGTATTAGATAGCCGAGGTACGTGGATATGCGCCCATCCACCTTTGGGGTGTTCGCATAGGCTGTGCAATTAGGGAGAGTGGCAGTTCTCATGTAGGGGTCTCCCTTTTGTTCCTTAGTTGTGGATCCAGTGAGTCATTATTGTATTGCATTGTCTTGTTTCCTGTACACCATCCGTGACAGGAGGCAACAGGAAGCAAAGAGAAACGGCCTGCAATCCTCGGTGGCGGAAGGACATGCGCCAAACTGCTATCCGCCTCAGGGCCAGCAGCCACTGCATTTACCCAGGCTGCAGTTAGGGAGATATAACGTCCCTGCCCCTGCTTCCTGGTCCACGTATGGGTGGGTATGTGGACCTTGCCACGGATGGTGTTGCGCAGTGCACATCTAATTTTGTCCGCCACTTGGAAAAGTAGTGGCGGCTAGTTTTTTTAAAAGTCTCCGTCTCCACCAGATGGAATGACAGCATTTCAAAGGCCAGGAATTTTGAAATGCTGGCATTCAGGGCCAGGGATCGCGGGTGGGTAGGGGGGTACTTCCTATTTCTCTCCAGTGTTTAGGAGATGGACAGCTGAATGCTTCAATGGGACATTGTGGAGATGCTTGGTGACAGTGACAGACGTGGTGGCGTTGCTGCCACATCCTCTGTTTGCGGAATGGCAGGTGTCCCTGTCACTCCAGAGAGGGAGGAAGAGGCCAAGACTGCAGCAGAAGAGGGACCAGGAGGAGCTTGAGATCTTTCATGGTTTTTGAGGTGTTTACTCCACTGCAGCTTGTGCTTTGCATTTAGATACCTGGTCATGCTGGTGGTGCTCAGGTTTAGAACATTTATGTCTCGATTCTGGCTCTGATTGCACAGCGTGCAAACCACTTGCATTTTGTTGTCAGCACATTGTCTGAAGAACTGCCACGCCAGGGAACTCTTTGGAGCTGGCTTTGGTGTACTCAGTCCCTGGGCACGGTAGGCAGTAGCAGGCGTACTGGCTAGGGGACGGCCACTCTGCTTTTGCACACTGCTCCCTTTGCTGTGTGGCTAGTCCTGTGTGATCAACACCTCTTCCTCCGAACTGCACACGCCACTCGCATGACTTTGATTCCATGTGGGGTCTAGGACCTCAACATCCTCCACATCATCTTCCACCCACTCTTCACTCCTGCCCTCCTTGTAGTTCTGCATACTGCAGAAAGTTGCCGCAGTTTGCACCTGTGTTCTGTCATCATCAGAGATGTGCTGCGGTGGTCCTCCCATGTCCACGTCATGAAACATAAGTAGTTGGGCATCAGTGCACTCAATCTCTTCCACTTCTGGAGCAGGACTATGTGGACGGCCCTCGGAAACCCTGCCAGCAGAGTCATCAAAAAGCATAAGAGACTGCTGTATGACTTGGGGCTCAGACTGCTTGGCTGATTTGCAAGGGGGTGAGATGCAACACAGATGCCCATGGGCTGCAGGTGCCAATTCTGCACTTTCAGCAGGGGACCGGGTGGGAGACAATGCGAAGGAACTGGAGGCACTGTCAGCCACCCAATCAACTACCGCCTACGGGCCTACAAAATAACGCTGAACGTTCTGTCGCCTACGTGCACCTGAAGAAGGTGTTTCATTTGGGCGTGTAGCTGACACAGATCGACCACATTCTCTCCCTGCAACAGGAGCTCTACCAACCCCAGCAGCACCACGACCACGGCCACGTTCCTGATTAGATGCTCTCCAATAGAATCCAATCTAATAGATGGCACTGTTCATGAGTAGTGTAGATCGCAAATATTCAAATTGCAAGTTTTTATAGCAAATTTCCCATGCATAACGCTACACTAATAATCTTGTCATAAGAATATAAAACCAATAGATAGCTCTGTTAACGACTCATGAACAGCGCTATCTATTGGTTTCATAGTCTTATGACAAGATTACTACTCTTGTCATGAGACTATAAAACCAATCACGTATTGTTACCGCCAGTTCTGTGAAAAGGTCTGGCAGATGTTCTTTTCTACCTCTTGTATGATGATCTTTGTTTTGGTTTCACTTTCTCATCTCCTTTCCTTCTGCCAGGTGTCACTTATTTAGACTAACCGTCTTCCTTTATATTCCCTCCCATACTGCTTCACTTTGCGGTTTATACTACTTCCTGGATGAAGTGTTCACTGCTGGAGGCTGCTTCTGCTGTTTGCTCAGATAAGTCCTTTACTTTATTGTGTTTCCTTGCTGGCTTGATTCTAGGTGACCCTGACTCCGTCCGTATTAAGTGCAGGGAGCCGGTGGTCGTGTCCCCTCACTATTATAGGGTTTTCAGGTGTCACACAGACTTAGATACGTGGGCATGCAATCGTCTACCATCGAGACCCTTGCATGTGCATAGCAGTTAGGGAGAGCTCTTAGGGTTTTATAGGGCTCTCCTATAAGCTCCTTAGTTTGGGATCAAGCCAGTCGCTCGTTTATTCATAAGTTCCAGCTATCTGCAAACTTCACCCGTGACACGTATGCAGTGCAGGTTTACCTCACGCAATAAATGGGTATATGCCGTGCACTTAACTAACAGATGGATTAACTATATCAATTTCCCTGTCACGTATGCAGTGCAGGTGTACTTCACGCAATAAATGGGTATATAACGTGCACCTAACTAACAGACAGATTAACTATTATATTTGTGTACAAAACACAATGTTGCAGTGCACCCACAAAAAAAAAAATTGCTGTATGTCATCCACAGAATTAACAGACAGATTTATGATTAGCTTTCCAAATGGTGTATTGCACCCAAAAAAAAAATCACACTAACACTGTCCCTCACTTCAGCTGCCTGCTTTCTGTCCCTTCACTACTGAGAGCTGATGGGCAGTGCTACACGTGATCCAGCTCATATAGAGGCTGGGTCACATGATTCACCGGCCAATCACAGCCATCCCATTAGTAGGCATGGCTATGATGGCTTCTAAGGGCACACAGCTTAAAAGCTTGTTGATTTGCTGCCCTGCAGCCTTTCAACAAACTTTATTAAATACCCGAACACCGAACTTGAACCCAAACTTTTCAGGCTAAGATCGGGTTCGGGTACAAAAAAATCGTAAAGTTCGGAACGGACCCGAACTTTACAGTTTGGGTTCGCTCAACACTAGTGCCTGCATTGCTGAGAAAATGATGTTTTAAAATATGCAAATGAGCCTCTAGGAGCAACGGGGGTGTTGCCTTTACACCTAGAGGCTATGCTATCTTTGCAACTCCCATGCCCCCTGCACTATCATTGATAGGCCCAGGCGTGCTCATGTTTTCACTGTCTGTCCTGTCAAAGTCCAGAGGATGCAGTAGTTGCATAGAGTGCTGAGCCTCTAGGAGTAATGGCAACGCCCCCGCTGCACCTGCTGCACCTAGAGGCTCATTTGCATATAATAAAACATCATTTTTCTCAGTAATATGAACACATATGAACATGGGACCAACACAGATGTCTTCAGCTGCCAAGTGCACATGTAACAGGTCAGCCAGTTTCATAGGTACAAATCTGCTGACAGATGCCCTTTAAAGGAATTCAACTATATATCAGAAATTTACAAAATGATACATTTTGCAATGATTATAGGGGTTGTCCAAAAATATCACTGCACTTCTTCATGGGCTGGGACTAGTATTGCAGCTCTATAGAATTCCAGTGGATACAATATCATGCAAAAGAGTAGTGCTATTCCTAGAAAACATTCCAGAGACAACTCATCTTATACTTCTTTATGTAAACCTGTACAATCCCTTGAATTCCATGTTATAGAGCTATGTCCCAATCTAAACCCTTAAACCGTACTGAATATCTTTTTTTTAAATAAATTTTGTTATACTGTATCAAATATAGCCACAAAAATACTTGGATTATGGAACGAAGTGACATAGCAACCTGGAGCTATTTAATTTTGGCGAGCATCAGTGAACATCTCCAGATTCCTGTAATTGGATGTCACTCAATATGCCTGAACACATCCACGCTTGTTGGTCGACGGCAGGTGTTAAGCCTATCATCGCAGAGTCCTGAAAAGGCGTATTAAAAGATGGCTAACTTATCATCACTGACGTATATGCAGAATTTCAATCTGTACCCATGACATGAACCCATGACATGGTGGTGATAAGACCAGACACATTGAGATATTTAATTTCCCTGATACTTGCATGGCAATGCAGATCCCTCATCATCAATTCTGTTACGTGGCGATTTGTTACCCAGCGGCTTGTTGTGTCTTGGGAGTTATTTATGAAACAATTAAGGCCTCTTTCACACGGGCGTCACGTGTGAGGGCCAGATAAGATGTGGGTGCGTCGCTGGAAAATACGCGATTTTTCCATGCGAGTGCAAAGCGTTTTAATGCGTACCCAAACACGGACTTCTTTACAGAAGTTCGGGTTTGGGTTAGGTGTTGTGTAGATTTTATTATTTTCCCTTATAACATGGTTATAAGGGAAAATAATAGCATTCTTGATACAGAATGCTTAGTAAAATAGGGATGGAGGGGTTAAAAAAAAGAAAAAATAATTTAACTCAACTCAGCCACTTGTTCGCGCAGCCCGGCTTCTCTTCTGTCTTCTTCTTTGATGACCAGGAGGAAAAGGACCTGTGGTGACATCACTGCGCTCATCACATGGTCTGTCACATAATCCATCATCATGGTGATGGATCATAGTCGGGCTGCACGAACAAGTGGGTGAGGTGAGTTAAATTATTTTTTATATTTATTTAACCCCTCCATCCAATTTTTACTAAGCATTCTGTATTAAGAATGCTATTATTTTCCCTTATAACCATGTTATAAGGGAAAATAATAAAGATTGGGTCCCCATCCCGATCGTCACCTAGCATCGATGCGTGAAAATCGCACCGCATCCGCACTTGCTTGCGGATGCTTGCGATTTTCACGCAGCCCCATTCACTTCTATGGGGCCTGTGTTGCGTGAAAAACGCACAATATAGAGCATGCTGAGATTTTTACACAACGCACAAGTGATGTGTGAAAATCACCGCTCGTGTGCACAGCCCCATAGAAATGAATGAGTCCGGATTCAGTGCGGGTGCAATGCGTCCACCTCACGCTTTGCACCCGCGCGGAATTCTCGCCCGTGTGAAAGAGGCCTAAGGCTTTGGGATTTGATTGAGAATCGTGAATTTCATGTATCTTCACATAATGACTTCTGAAATTGAGAATTGCTGTAATTCAAGGCCGAAGAACAACTGGGACTTCAACTTTCTCATGTTCACCAAAGTATAACAGACTTTCCTGGTCCAGCTACAGCTCCACTCTTATCTTAAAGGGAACGTCTCATCAGAAAATGGCTTATTGTTTAATCAAGTTTTTTTGTTAAACACATTTTTAACCCCTTCAGGACACAGCCATTTTTCACCTTAATGACCAGGCTAAATTTTGGAAATCTGACATAAGTCACTTTATGTGGTAATAACTTTGGAAATCTTTTACTTATCCAGGCCATTCTGAGATAGTTTTCTCGTGACACATTGTACTTCATTAAAGTCATAAATTTAAGTCAATATATTTCACCTTTATTCATGAAAAAATCCCAAATTTACCCAAAACTTTTAAAAATTCATAATTTCAATTTCTCTGCTTTTAAAACAGAAAGTGATACCTCATAAAATATTTATTACTTTACATTCCCCATATGTCTACTTTATGTTTGCATCATTTTGTAAATGTCTTTCTTTTTTTTTAGGACATTAAAAGGCTTAGAATTTTAGAAGCAATTCTTTAAATTTTTAGGAAAATTTCCAAAACCCACTTTTTAAGGACCAGTTCAATTCTGAAGTAACTTTGTGGTGCTTACATAGTGAAAACCCTTCATAAATGACCCCATTGTAGAAACTACACACTTTAAGTTACTCAAAACTGATTTTGCAAACTTTGTTAACCCTCTAGGTTATAGTGTACTGCAGTGCATTGTCACTCACAGTAAGCCTGATCAGGCTCCTGCCTTTAGAGGCGTCCGGTTGCCATGGTAACATCCAGCCCTGCCACAGCACATTGGCCTCTGTTAATCCATCAAACATCGGCCTCTGCCACAGCACAACAGCAGTCTGATGGGAGAGGGAAGGAGCTCCCTCCATCTCTTAACCCCTTCCATATAGCGGTTCCTAAGGACCGCAGCATGTAAAGGGTTAAACTTCATCTAATGGCTCGGCCATCCTGAAAATGGGGAAAGGGGTGGAGGGCGATCGCGTGCGCCCACCTGCTCGACCATCCTTAAATTAGGCGGGGGCACACCAGGAGCTGCGGGGGGGGGGGGGGGGGGGAAGGGGGTAATAAAATATTATATATACACATATATTTAACATATTTAACTGTGGGGATCAGGAAATTTCAGCCGGCATTAGGATCGTGTGATTGGCTAGTCTGTATAGACTAGCCAATCATAGCGATCGCCGGCCCGGGACAGCCCTCATTGGTTCCGGGCCGGTTAGCTGAGATCCCTGGCTGTGTATAATAGCCGGGATCTCAGCGTTGTCACATGTCTGCGGACATGGTGACAGTTTAATACATTTTTGACTGTTATTTTTAATTTTCCTTGTCACTGTCTATACTTAAAAGAAAATACTGAAATCCTGCAGTTTTCATACTGGCCATTAAAACTTATAAAAGACGTCACTTTTGAGATGTAAAGATTCATTTTCAGTAGTCATCTTATTATCATCACAGGTAGGTTTACACTGCCAGATTTTATATACCGTATATGTCGGCGTATAAGACGACTGGGCGTATAAGACGACGCCCAACTTTTCCATTTAAAATATTGGGTTTGGGCTATACTCGCCGTATAAGACTACCCCTGAATGCCCAGCCCTCCCTGTCTTCAAGACGATCTTCTCCAGTCCAGGGAACTGACTGGGATCTGTGGATGGCACTGTTATGGGGAGGGGGATCAGTGGATGACACTGCTATGGGGGGGATCTATGGATGACACTATATAGCATCTTATGCTATATGTGTCATCCACAGATCCACCCCATGACAGTGCCATCCACAGATCCCCCTCCCCTAAACAGTGCCATCCACAGATCCCCCCTAAACAGTGCCATCCACAGATCCCCCCCTAAACAGTGCCATCCACAGATCTCCCTACCCATAACAGTGTCATCCACAGATTACCCCCATGACAGTGCCATCCACAGATCCCCCCATGACAGTGCCATCCACAGATCCCCCTCCCCATAACAGTGTCATCCACAGATCCCCCCATGACAGTGCCATCCACAGATCCCCCTCCTCATAACAGTGCCATCCACAGACCCCCCTCCAAATAGTGCCATCCACAGATCCCCCCCTAAACACTGCCATCCACAGATCTCCCTCCCATGACAGTGCCATCCACAGATCCCCCTCCCCGACGCCCAGAGGAGTATACATTTATTAACTGTAATCTGTAAACTTTAACTTTAAATGAGCGCTCATGTCTTTACTATTGTACCTTACTCTCAGCTCTGGTAACAGGCAGTGCGGGCGGCGCTCACTCACTGACGTCACGCGCCTGCGCCGCCTAGTGGAAGGAGCAGGCACGTAACGTCAGACGTCAGTGAGTGAGCGCCGCCCGCACTGCCTGTTAGCGGAGCTGAGAGTAAGGTACAATAGTAAAGACATGAGCGCTCATTTAAAGATAAAGTTACAGATTACAGTTAATAAATGTAGTGAGCGGTGGGGCCCTGTATATTCTAACACCCAGGCAAGCGTCCCCGTCACCATGGGAACGCCTGGGGGTTAGAATATACCATCGGATCTGAGTATACCCGGCATATAAGACGACCCCCGACTTTTGAAAATAATTTTTAGTGTTAGAAAGTCGTCTTATACGCCGACATATACGGTATATATATATATATATATATATATATATTGTAAGGGATCTCTCTCTCTCAGGATGTCGCAATCACAGACTTCTCCTCTGACAATGGGATTCAAGTCCAAAAGGTGGTTTATTTTGGCACTTCAGCACCATCACACACACAAACATCGAAAATAAACACCTGCCCGTCTGGGCTCTACCTAATACACGTGTTGTCTCTACCTCACCTATAGAGCGCCGTTCACACACGGGGTTAGATCCGGCTTCCTCTGCCATATATGGTCCAGCAGCCCCCAGACTGTGACCACACCAGCACCCTTGGGGGGAGATGGTCCAGAGGTCCTCCCGACTCTGACCGTGCGACCCTCTTTCCGTAGGCGTCACTGGGCCCCCCAAACTTCAGGCTTTACACCTCAGGTCTCACCTCTGATAACCTCCAGCAAAAGACAATACATGTAGTGGAAGGGTTTGGACTGGCAGATCTCACTACCAAACCTATCCCCCAGTCCACATGAAATCCAGCCCAGAACAGCATCTAGACAAAACTGTCTCAGCAAAATTCACTTTGCTGAAACCACTGCAGCTTTTTAGATTTCAGTTATCTCACCCAGCTGAGGTATCTGGGTGGGATATACATGCCTCCCAGCACTTATACTGTACACATCACCACAATATATATATATATATATATATATATATTACTGCTCTGTCCAAAACCGGTTCGTTCCTAACCATAATATAATAATGTGCAGTTCTTTATAGTGATAAAATGTATTGGTTTTGTTAATATGGCCACCCATAATGCGAGACTTGATTAGTCTCGTGCATGCGCCGTTACTATAAGTCACAGAGTATATATTAATGTTTCAAATAACAAATCTGAACTTGGGCTCGTGGTGTGCGCCACGGTCATTAACAAACCCGAGTTTGGGTTTGAAACATTAATGCGTGCTCTGCGACTTATAGTAATAGCGCATGTACGAGGCTAATCAAGTCTTGCGTTATGGGTTGCCATATTAAAGGGGTATTTCCTTCTGAGACAATGGGGGCATATCATAAATGCAGCTGGCAAAATGAAGGAGGGTGCACCGCACATGCGCAGCCGCCCTCCATTCATTTCTTTGGGGACGCTGAAAAAAGCCAAGCGTTGGCTCTGCAATTTCTGTCAGCCCCAAAGAAATGAACGGGAGCGGTGGCAGCGCATGCACAGTACGCTCTCATTCACTTCTATTGAGAGTGTGCTTGTTGATGGCCGGACCCAGGGAAAGCACCCAAAAAATATTAATGTTTATATAAAAAAAATGCTTATCAATGGAAAAAATGCAAGAATACAACCCCCTCCACATGTTAATTATTGCCGTGTCCGTAATGACCTGCACGATACAGTTATCACAGAATTTGTCCCACAAAGCAAATGCTATAAGCATGGCTTTTTGTACATTATTTGCCAATAAAATAATGGCGTAAAAAGCAATCTAAATGTGTTATGTACCCCAAAATGGTACCAATGAAAACTACAAGTCATCCCACAAAAATCAAGCCCTCCCACAGCTCCGTAAAACAAAAAAAAAAAAAGGGTTATGGGTCTTGGAAAAACTTTACTTTACTCAAATACATATAGTTTTTTTTTTTTATTATGTTATTTATGCCGCAAAGTGTATGGCACAAAATTTTTAAGTGACAGCATTGCTGCTTTTTTAAACATTTAAAAGTAGCAATATTGCTGTTTTTCTCCCTTTCCCCCCAGAAAGAGTTAATAAAAGTTAACCAGTAAGCTATGTGTGTGATAAAGTTGTGCAACAAAAAACTACAGTTGCAGCAAGACTGCCAGATTTCGCCAGAAAAATAAAAATGTATTGCTCTTAGAATGCAACAATGAAAAAATGAGTGAATCAAAGTTCACAAAGTGGACTTCGATCCGAATTTCAGGGACAATTCCATTCGCCACAAAGCAGTAAAAAAAACAACATTCCTCATCCATTTGCGCGCGAAGAGTTCGTTGCGGCATTCTTGATGGAAGATCCAATCTCTTGCGCGGTAACGTATGACGTCACCACACCAGCCGTCATCACGCACGGTGGGAGATTTTGTGCTGGATCATCAATCAAGATGGCCACGGCAGACTCTTCGCGATCAAATGGATGAGGTTAACAGGTTAGCCCCTTAAAGCCCTCACAGGTCATTTCAGATGCCGCAATAAGCAATCAACGCGGCATCTGAGGGGTTTAATGACGGGGAGCAGCGCAATCGCCATTTAACGTCATTGCGCCGGCTACTTACAAAGAAATGCGCGTCGTGACATAGTAATTAGTCTCAAAGTGAATTTCTTTGTGAAATTCGTCGAAGCAGCCGAAACCAATTTTTTAGAACTTCACTCGTCTCTAGTCAACTAAGACTCAAAATGCATTCAGGGGGAAGGGGTTAAACCACAAAATAACATCGTTCTCCTCAGAAACAAGTAAAGTATTGCTCACATTTGTGATTCTCTCCGTAGACAAACAGAATAGAAATCCTGCTATAAATCAATTCACTGAACGGAAGCAGGGAACAGAATATCTGACATAAAACTTCCACATTACACGTCTGTATAATTTGTGCTGAGCTGGTCTTTTTTTTGCTCCCAATGAGAAATCTCCGTTGAGTAAATCCCGATCCGTGTAACGTCAGCTTGCATTCAATGTGCAGAAACTGTAGGCAATGTTTACTAAATTAACACTACGATCAGCTATGGGTAACCTGCCTGCGAACATATGCCGAAGGCAGCAATCTAGCGGAGAAATGGGCAGCAAGCTGTGAGCCTAAACTTTTATCATCATCTCTATAAATCAAGATGAAAGCTATTGACTTCCTCCTGCGGACCTCATACCGCCTGGAGGAAAAAAAAAAAGTTTTAAATATTTAGAATATAGAAGAGACAGTGTGAGATCGTGCAATTATATTGAATTTGATGACAGGGACGCCATACATTGCATAAATTTTAATTGATGTACAGTAAAAGATAGGATCACAATGAAAGATTTATGTTGGAAAGTGACACCTCTGGTGTCTAAGATGTCTAGGTTTGCATTTGAATATGTTTGTTGGATGTGACCAAAGGAATTTACCTATTTACTATAAATTATAACAATTTTGTAAAAGTTCCATAAAGAGGACCTGTCGCGACATGTTTGTTTTAGTAACTGCTTGCATCCTCAAACATAAAAGCATCTATTCTTATGATTCTATGTTGTGCCATTCTTCTATTATTTCTACTAGACGTTTATGAATGACTTCCCAACGGTCTGCAATGAAGGTCCAGCTGGGTGTTAGCAGTTTGGGGGGGGGGGTGTCCCTGAACAAACTGACACTGACAGCGCAGATTAGATAATGTCAGACTGTGCAGGGACATACCTCCAACCGGTAGCACTCAGCTGGGCCTTTATTTCAGACTGCTGGGAATTTATTCATAAACCTCTCTTAGGGATAATAGAGGAATGGTACGGTATATAAGAATAGATGCTCCAGAATTGTTATTGGTTGGCGAATGCAAATAGCTGCTAAAACTGACTGTCAGGAGAGGTGACAGCTAGTGTTGGTCGAGCACCAAAGTGCTTGGGTGCTCGAGTAGAACACCTCGGGATGCTCGGGTGCTCTACCGAGCACAATGAAAGTGAATGGGAGAAGCAGAGCATTAAACCAGGCCCCCTATGCTCTGAAGAGGGGAGGGTGTCTGGTTCACAGGAAAAGCTCAGAAATTGATGGAAACGCCACTGAAATGGTTTGGGAACAGCATGGGGAGGATGTCTGGATGCATCTTGGACTCCCAGGCCGCTGCTGGGAACCATGTTGTCCGAGTCGTACGCCACTTTTACAGACTGACAATAATACTCACAAAACTGAAGATAAAATCGATTTTAGAGGAAAAATTGTTAGGAAACATTCTTTCCTATATATTTACTTGTATATAAAGTGCAAGTACTGCCACAAATTACAAGGAAGTGGCACTCCGATACAACCTGTATATCACATAAAGGAGGGCCTCATTCACATTGTGGTACAATTGTTCAGGTAGTGGGACTCCTACACTCATAAAGCCTATGCACTAAGTGAAAGGGCTGCCAAAAATTACAAGGAACCAGCACTCTAGAACACCATTTATTACACATAAAGGAGGGCATCATACACACCCATGAAAAATTATGATTGATGGCCTGCTGGTGACCCTCAAAAACATTAGGAACAAGGGCCTGCTGGTGACCCTCTAAAACCTTAGGGGCGAGGGCCTGCTGCTGATCGGACAATCTAAACCATTAGTGGTGAGGGTCTGCTGCTGAGCTAACCATCTAAAACATTAGGGGTGAGGGCCTGCTGCCGAGCTGACCATCTAAAGAATTTTGTGGACGAGGGCCTGCTGCCGAGCTAACCATCTACAAAATTTTGTGGGCGAGGTCCTGCTGCCAAGCTGACCATCTAAAAAACTTTGTGGGCGAGGGCCTGCTGCCAAGCTGACCATCTAAAACATTTATGGGCAAGGGCCTGCTGCCGAGCTGACCATCTGTAAAATTTTGAGGGCGAGGGCCTGCTGCCGAGCTGACTATCAAAACAATTTTGTGGACAAGGGCCTGCTGCCGAGCTGACCATCTAAAACATTATTGGCGACGGCCTGCTGCAGAGCTAACCATCTAAAACATTTTGTGGGCGAGGGCCTGCTGCCGAGCTGACCCTCTAAAACATTATGGTTGAGTGCCCGCTGGTGACCCTCAAAAACATTATGGGTAAGGGCCTGCTGGTGACCCTCTAAAACATTATGGGTGAAGACCTGCTGGTGACCCTCTAAAACATTATGGGTGAGGGCCCGCTGCTGAGCTGACCCTCTAAAACATTAGGAGCGAGGGTAGACTAATAAGCATGTTGATATGATGGAGGAGGAGGACGAGAAAAGGGAGATTGAACCATATACCCTTTTTAGTGGTGGAAGGGGTGCATAGGAATACAGTGTATTCAATACACCATAAAAGCCACACTTAGAGTGCTTTTATGTTCAGCCGCTTTCCTCTGGTAGAGTAGAGAATTCAGGGGCAATCCAGGCCTTGTACATTTTTATAAGAGTCAACCACTCAGCATTTTCAGTTGACTGTCAGATGCGCTTATCAGTTATTATTCCCCCAGCAGCACTAAATACCCACTCTGACAAAACGCTAACGGCAGGGCAGGCCAGCACCTCCAAGCCGTAGAGCGCCAGTTCGTGCCACGTGTCCAGCTTGGACACCCAATAGTTGAAAGGCACCCAGGGATCACTGAGGACTAGTGATGAGCGAGCATGCTTGGCCGAATACTTGTTCGCCTCGAGCATCGCTATGCTTGGCACATGGCGGTACTCGTCCGAGTACTACATGTGCTCGAGCTCCATGCTCGAGTCTCCTTCCCGCACGTTTCGCGGCTGCTAAGCAGCCAATAAACGTGCAGGTAAGTACTGCCATCACTGTAATGTCAGTAGCCATGTTGGCTGCTGGCATTACAGTGATTGGCTGGCTGGAACGCGCCATCTGGTGCTATATAGCACCCGATGACGCGGGTTCGGCTCATTGCGAGTCAGGGAGAGCTGCGCTTAGGAAGGGACAGATAGTGTAGAGAGATTGTGATCGCAATATATTTCAGTGAATAACGTTTCAAAGACCCAAAAGTCCTTTTAAGGACTATTGTGTGTGGTGGTAGCAATTTAATTGTGCAAAGTTGTATTTTGTTTTTTATACTTTTCGAAATAGCGATTATTTTGATATATAGAAGGTGTCTGCAGTGACTTGTGACATCTGTACAGCAATACCTTCTGTGTGTCAGGGGCAGAGATAGGAAGAATATTAGTGAAATATTTTTTTTTTCCCCCTATAATCCACATTTTTTGCTGTCAACGGTGTAATCTGTGAATTGTGTGATTTGCGCTTCAATACATTGTGTGGTTGTCAGGCCCAGATATAAGGAAAAAGTTATAATACAGAAAACACTTTTCTTTCCCCCATAATCTCTCCACATTTTTTCTGTCAATGGTGTAATTCATGAATAGTGTGATCTGTGCTTTAATACCTTTTGTGATTGTCAGGCCTAGATATAGGGAAAAAATGTAAAATACAGAAAACAATTTTTCTCCCATAATCTATCCACATTTTTGCTGTTAACGGTGTAATCTGTGAATTGTGTGATCTGCGCTTCAATACATTGTGTGGTTGTCAGGCCTAGATATAAGGGGAAAAAATTAAATACAGAAAACTATTTTTGTCCTATAATCTATCCACATTTTTGCTGTCAACGGTGTAATCTGTGAATTGTGTGATCTACGCTTCAATACATTGTGTGGTTGTCAGGCCTAGATATAGGGAAAAAATACAGAAAACTATTTTTCTCCCATAATCTATCCACATTTTTGCTGTCAACGGTGTAATCTGTGAATTGTGTGATCTGCGCTTCCATACATTGTGTGGTTGTCAGGCCTAGATATAGGGAAAAAAATGTAAATACAGAAAACATTTTTTCTCCTATAATCTATCCACATTTTTGCTGTCAACGGTGTAATCTGTGAATTGTGTGATCTACGCTTCAATACACTGTGTGGTTGTCAGGCCTAGATAAAAGGAAAAACATTAAAATACAGAAAACAATTTTTTTCCCATAATCTGTCCACATTTCTTCTGTCAACGGTGTAATCTGTGAATTGTGTGATCTGCGTTTCAATGCCTTGTGTGGTCGTCAGGCCCAGATATAGGGAAAAAATTTTAATATACAGGAAACGCTATTTTTTTCCCATAATCTATCCACATTTTTGCTGTCAACAGTGTAATCCGTGAATTGTGTGATCTGCGCTTCAATACCTTGTGTGGTTGTCAGGCCCAGATATAGGGAAAAATATAAATATAAACTACATAAGAAAACAGTGTCTGTACCGCAGATTCCAAAAATCTGGGCCTAATATAGTGTCCATATTCTGTGTGTTTCTGTGATATATACTGTCCTGCATCAGAAAACTGTGTCTTTAGCAGACTGTAAAAAAATCTGCGCCACATCTAGTGACAAAACCAAAAATTACTGGCCCTGGAAATGTTGCCATTTAGGCTTGTGGACACTGAGGCCTTCCGTCCCTCGGTATGCAGTCCCCAGCCGCTCAGGTGCTACCCACGCCCAGGATTTCGGGCCCTACGTCTATCAGGGTCTCCGGCAGCAGCTATATTACTGGCTCCAACCCCCACTTCTCCTCCTCCGCCGCCTCCTCCTCTACTTCCTCCACCAGCAGCAGTCAGCCATCAGTCGCTAGCTGGAAGCAGTGTAGCATTGCTGTGGATAAGCGTCAACAGGCCAAGCTGAAGTTGATCTGTTTAGGGGACAAAAAGCACACCGCCGCAGAGCTGTAGCAGGGTATAAGGGACCAAACCGAGCTGTGGCTCTCGCCACTCAACCTACAACCAGACATGGTTGTGTCTGACAATGGCCGTAACTTTGTGGTGGCTTTGGAGCTCGGGAACCTGACACACATCCCATGCCTAGCCAACGTCTTAAACTTAGTGGTTCAGCGGTTTATCAAAACCTACCCCAATTTGCAAGAGCTACTACTAAAGGCTTGTGTGCTCATTTCCGCAAGTCGTCCACAGCTTCAGCCGGTCTGTCAATGCTGCAGCAGCGCTTGCGGCTTCCAGCTCACCGACTGTTGTGCGACGTGAGCATGCACTGGAACTCTACGTTCCACATGTTGGCCAGACTTTGTGAGCAGCAGAGGGCAGTTATGGAATACCAGCTCCAACATGGTCGTCGCCTTTCGAGTCAACTGCCAATATTCACAAGCAAGGAGTGGGCATTGATGTCAGACCTCTGTGAGGTTTTAAAAAACTTTGATTAATCCACACAGATGGTTAGTGGCAATAATGCTATTATCAGCGTAACCATCCCACTGCTGTGTCTACTCAAACGATAGCTGCTCACAATTATGGACGAGGCTCTGAATGTGGCAGACGAGGAAATGGGGGAGGACATTACACAGGGTAATAGCCAGCCCACCCTCAGTTCGTCTTCTCAGCGTGAATTGGACCATGAAGAGGAGGAGGAGGAGATAGAGACAGTTGCCTCTGCTACAGAGGATAGTACCCATGGAACTTTAATTCCATCTGTACAGGGTGGATGGGCAGAAGAGGAGGAGGAGGAGAATGAAGAGATGGAGAGTCATCCTGATGTTGACATCGACGTCTTGCCTGTTGGTACTCTGGCACACATGGCTGACTTCATGTTAGGCTGCCTTTCCAGCGACCCTCGCGTTATACGCATTTTAGATAATACGGATTAATGGGTGTTCACCCTTCTCAACCCCCGCTACAGAGAGAACTTCTCATATCTCATTCCTTTGGTGGAGAGGACGGGTAAAACAGTGCAATACCAGAAGGTACTTGTTGAGAGATTGCTCCAAAATATTCTATCTGATAATGCTGGCGGCACAGTCCGTACTTCCTTAGGCAACCGAGGAAGGGAGACAAGGGTAACACACAACAGTTCCAACAAAGGCAGGGCAACACTCTCCAAGGTATGGAACACTTTCATGACACCCCGCCAGCAACCTGACCCTGAAGCGCGGCCAAGGAGGGAAAAGTTTTGGAAGATGGTAAAGGAATACATAGCAGACTGTGTCAGCATCTTAAATGATCGCTCAGTGCCTTACAACTACTGGGTGTCCAAGCTGGACACGTGGCACGAACTTGCGCTCTACGCCTTGGAGGTTCTGGCCTTCCCTGCTGCCAGTGTTTTGTCTGAGCGTGTATTTAGTGCTGCTGGTGGCATTATAACTAGAGTTGAGCGGACACCTGGATGTTCGGGTTTGACGGATTCGGCCAAACTTCACAAAAAAGTTTGAGTTCAGGACCCGAACTTGACCCCGAACCCTATTGAAGTCAATAAGGACCTGAACTTTTGAGCAATAAAATGGCTCTAAAAATGTAATGGAAAGGGCTAGAGGGCTGCAAATGGCATCAAAATGTGGTTAAGAGCATGGCAAGTGGATAGGGAAATGACTTTAAATAACATAAAATACATAAAAAATAAAAATAATAATCTTGATCTAGGAGGAAGAAATCCATATGCAGTAGGAGGATGAGGAGGCAGTGGATGTGGCCCTGGAGGTGGAAGCGGCGGTGGAGGAGGAGGAGGTAGCCTACACAGCTTTTTGGTTTAAAATTTATTAAAAAATTTTTAAATTAGGGTACACCCCAAAACATTGGGAAATATAACCTGTGATAACCCCTCTAGTCGTGCTAAACACACGTTCAGACAATACACTGGCTGTAGGGCAGACCAGCACCTCCAAGGCGTAAAGGGTAAGCTCAGGCCCTTTATCTGTCTACTAGGTACAGCCGGGGTATATCAATTCCAAAAAGTGGTGAATATCACCTGAAAATGTAACAGACAAATTAGTGAAATGACATAAAATAAAATACGTACAAATTTAAAAAAATAAGCTTGATTTATGAGGTGGAGGTCCATATGGAGTAGGAGTTTGAGGAGGCGGTTGATATAGCGGTCTAGGTGGAAGCGGCGGTGGAGGAGGACGAGGTAGCCAACACTGGTTTTAATTTTTTTTTTTTTTTTATTAGGGTACACTCCAAAAGTGTGAAATATCCAAAATACAACAATGAGCAATTGCGCTGTAGTATAACAATGGCTGGTTAAGGCCGGTATACATGTCTATTCTACACAAGGTATGGAAAATTCCTGTGGGATCCATGCCTGGTTCATTATAATGAACATGAGCTTGTCCACATTGGCTGTGGACAGGCAGCTGCGCTTGTCTGTGATAACGCCTCCTGCCGTGCTAAACACACGTTCAGACAATACACTGGCTGCAGGGCAGGCCAGCACCTTCAAGGCGTAACGGGCAAGCTCAGGCCATGTGCCCAATTTGGAGACCCAGAAGTTGAAGGGGGCAGACCAGTCATTCAGTATGTGTAGGCATATGCACACATACTGCTCCACCATGTTGGTGAAATGCTGCCTCCTGCTAAGACGTTCCATATCAGCTAGTGGTGGTGGTTGTTGTGGCATGCTAACAAAGCTTTTCCACATTTCGACCATGCTGACCCTGCCTTCTGAGGTGCTGGTGGTGCCCCAGCTGCATTGGCAACCTCTTCCTCCTCCTCTGCCTTCGCCTTGTGCTTCCACTGTGCAACCGCTGTCAGGTGGGAATGCCACCAGCAGCGCGTCTACCAGCGTGCGCTTGTACTCTTGCATCTTACGATCACGCTCCAGTGACGGAATTAAGGATGGTACGTTGTCCTTGTAACGGGGATCCAGCAGCGTGGCCACCCAGTAATCAGAACAAGTTAGAATGTGGGCAACTCGGCAGTCATTGCGGAGACACTGCAGCATGTAATCGCTCATGTGTGCCAGGCTGCCCAGAGGCAACAAAAAGCTGTCCTCTGTTGGAGGTGTATCATCTGTGTCCTCTGTATCCCCCCAGCCACGCACCAGTGATGGCCATGAGCTGGTTTGGGTGCCACCCTGCTGTGAACATGGTTCCTCCTCCTCCATCTTCTCATCCTCCACCTCCTCATCCTCCAGAACTGTGCCCTGGCTGGACAATTGTGTGCCTGGCGTTTGTGGGTGCAGTAACCCACCCTCGGAGCCACTTGTGAATGACTGGCCGGAAACCCTATGAAATTATCCCTTTTCCTCCTCCTCCTCCAGTGCCACATCCTCTTCCATCATCGCCAGCAGCGTTTTTTCAAGGAGGTATAGAAGTGGGATAGTTACGCTGAGAACGGCGTTATCGGCACTGGCCATGTTTGTGGAGTACTCGAAACAGCGCAACAAGGAACACAGGTCTCGCATGGAGGCCCAGTAATTGGTGGTGAATTGGTGCTGTTCCACAGAGCGACTCACCCGTGCGTGCTGCAGCTAAAACTCCACTATCGCCTGCTGCTGCTCCCACAGTCTGGAAAGCATGTGCAAGGTGGAGTTCAACCTTGTGGGCACATCGCATATGAGGCGGTGAGGGGGAAGGCCGAAGTTACGCTGCAGCGCTGACAGGCGAGCAGCAGCAGGGTGAGAACGCCAAAAGCGCGCACAGACAGCCCGCACTTTATGCAGCAGCTCGGACACATCAGGGTAATTTTTAAGGAGCCTCAGCACCACCAAATTCAGCACATGCGCCAGGCAAGGGATGTGCGTCGAATCGGCTAGTCCCAGAGCTGCAATACGATTTCGCCCATTATCGCACACCACCATCCCGGTCTTGAGGCTCACTGGCATCAACCACTCATCGGTCTGTTGTTCAAGGCCCGTCCACAGCTCCTGCGCGGTGTGGGGTTTGTCCCCCAAACAGATAAGTTTTAATCTGCCTGCTGTCGTATACCCCTGGCTGTGCTAAAGTTGGTGGTGATGACCGGATGAGGAGCCGGTAGAGGATGAGGAAGCGGAGTAGGAGGATGAAGCAACAAGAGGCAAAGAGAAGTGCCCTGCAATCCTTGGTGGTGGAAGGACATGCGCCAAACTGCTATCCTCCTCAGGCCCAACCGCCACTGCATTTACCCAGTGTCCTGTTATGGAGATATAATGTCCCTGACCGTGCTTACTGGTCCACGTATCCGTAGTTAGGTGGACCTTGCCACGTTGCGCAGTGCACTCCTGATTTTGTCCCCCACTTGGTTGTGCAGGGAAGGGATGGAACGCCTGGAAAAGTAGTGGCGGCTGGGCACGACGTAATGTGGGACAGCCACAGCCAGAAGGCTTTTAAAACTCTCCTTCTCCACCAGACGGAATGACAGCATTTCAAAGGCCAGTAATTTTGAAATGCTGGCATTCAGGGCCAGGGATCGCGGGTGAGTAGAGGGTACTTTCTCTTCTGCTCCAGTGTTTGGGAGATGGAGAGCTGAACGTTTCCGTGGGACATTGTGGAGATGCTTGGTGACCCAGGTGGCGGTGTTGCTGGCAGATCCGCTGTTTGCGGGGTGGCAGGTGCCACTGTCACTCCATAGATGCAGCAAAGGCTGCAATATTAAGTACTTTGCCCCAAAGTGGGTGTTTTTTTTAATAACAGAATATGACAGCAGAATATAACACTTGAATTTCACACGTACAGATGCAGACAAAGCCGCAAATTACGATTTTTTCCCAAAATGGGTGTTTTTTCAATACCTGAGTAGCACAGCAGTATCTAAAGCGTGTATCTCACACGTACAGATGCAGACAAGGCCGCAAATTAAGATTTTTGCCCAAAATCTGTGTTTTTTTAATACGTGGTGGACTTTTTGATCGCTTGCTTTTACACTTTTTGTGATGTAAGGTGACAAAAAATGGCTTTTTTTACACAGTTTTTATTTTTAGTTTTTTACGGTATTCACCTGAGGAGTTAGATCATGTGATATTTTTATAGAGCAAGTTATTACGGACGCTGCGATACCTAATATGTATACTTTTTTTCTATTTATGTAAGTTTTACACAATGATTTCATTTTTGAAGCAAAAAAAAATTATGTTTTAGTGTTTCCATAGTCTGAGAGCCATAATTTTTTCAGTTTTTGGGCGATTGCCTTAGGTAGGGTATGATTTTTGCCGGATGAGATGACGGTTTTATTGGCACTATTTTGGGGTGCGTGCAACTTTTTGATCGCTTGCTATTACACTTTTTTTGATGTAAGGTGACAAAAAATGTTTTATTTAGCACAGTTTTGATTTTTTATGGTGTTCATCTGAGGGGTTCGGTCATGTGATATTTTTTAGAGCAAGTCGATACGGACGCGGCAATACCTAATATGTATACTTTTTTTTATTTATGTAAGTTTTACACAATAACAGCTTTTTTAAAACAAAAAAATATATGTTTTAGTGCCTTCATATTCTGTGATTGTCTCCGGTAGCAGCTCATTTTTTGCGGGATGAGGTGACGGGTAGATTGGTACTATATTTGTAGGCAATCACCTTTTTGATCATTTGCTGTTGTACTTTTTGTGATGTAAGGTGACAAAAAAATTGTTTATTTAGCACAGTTTTTATTTTTTATTTTTTACGGTGTTCATCTGAGGGATTAGGTCATGTGATATGTTTATAGAGACGGGCAATACTGTATACTTTAGTTTTTTCCCTATTTTTTACCAATTTTTTTAACTTTATTTGGGGAAAATGACGTTTTTGTTTATTTTTACTTGAAACTTTTAATATTTTTTGGGGAAAACTTTATTTTTTCAACTTTTTTTTCACTTTATTTTTTTTGTCCCACTTTGAGACTTGAACTTTTGGGGGTCTAATCCTTTACAATGCATTCCAATACTTCTGTATTGGAATGCATTGGCTGTATGAGTAATACTGTGTGTATTACTCATACATCTTCCGGCCTGTGAGATCCAGGGGGCTGAATCTCACAGGCTCATCACCGGAAGGCAGCGCGATTGACCTGCGGTTTGCGGCGATCGTCCGGTACGTCATGTGTCCTTAAGTACCAGGACAACATGCCGTACCGGTACGTCATGTGTCCTGAAGAGGTTAAAGGGACTTTTGGGTCTCTAGCAAGTTTCAGCAATTTAGTGCAGGTTGTACTAAAAATATATATTGCTGCCAGATACAACTAAAGCCCTTAAAAAAACTTTTGGGTCTCTAACAAGTTTTAGCAATTTAGCGCAGGTTGCGCAAAAAATATTTATTGCTCCCACACACAACAATAGTCCTTAAAAGGAATTTTGGGTCTATAACAAGTCTAAAAACTAAAATATTGCTATTTCATCCCTACACTATCTCTCCCTTCTGCTCTCCAGCTCTCCCTGACTAAGACTGAGCCGAACACGTGTCATCGGGTGCTATATAGCACCCGATGACGCATTCCGGTTAGCGAATCACTGTAATTCCAGTAGCCAAAATGGCTATGGCATTACAGTGAATGGCAGTACTTACCTGCACGTTTATTGTCTGCGTAGCCAACAAACGTGCACGGAGGAGACTCGAGCATCGCGATGCTTGGCACATCGCTGTGTTTGGCCGAAATCCTCGTGTGCTCGAGTGCAATGCTCGAGTCTGCTCCCTGCACGTTTGTTGCCTGCTACGCAGCCAATAAATGTGCAGGTAAGTACTGCCATTCACTGTAATTCCGTAGCCATGTTCGTTAGTGGAATTACAGTAACTGGCTCGCCGGAACGAGTAAAATTAGTGTTCGGCCGAGCATGCTCGCCCAACACTAATAATTACCATCAATATAATCTTGTCAAGCACCACCAGCCTCAAAAAAAAAATCACAGACACATCTATTTCTTTTTTCATGGACACAGGAAAAAAATCGGCTACTTTTATGGACTGTCCAGAAATTTCTGGACTATTGGCAACCCAGATTCAAAGGCTGTAATTAAAGGGTCATACACTCCTATGAATGTTTTTTCCTGGATTGGCACACCATTATTTCAGTTTACTAGGGCTTTAGCTCTTCTTCATTCAAGTGGGAAAAACTGGGAGGGACTGGCTGCAGAGCTTAAATATTGATGAAACCCTTGGATAGGTGGGGTTCTTTAAAGCCTCTGACCAATTAGGAAGTGATAACATATACTGCAGTATCAATAGGTCATTTTTTATGGTGGGGAATAAATATTACAGTGCTGCTTTAAAGTTTGTGAACCTTTTATAATTTTCAAAATCTATGGATAAATTTGACCTAAAACAACTTTTGTTCTTTTCACAAGTCCCAAAGGTAGATAGCGAGAACCAAACCAAACATTAAATTTTTTAATATTTGACTTGACTATTTATTTATTGAGAAAAATGATCCAATATCACATGTCTGTGAGTGCAAAAGTGCAGCACGTGAACCTTTGCTTTCAGTGTATGGTGTGTTGTTTCCTCCCATGAAATGCTCGCTTCAAGTACTTCCACGGCATTTCTATTGGATTAAGTTCAGGACTTTGAATCGGCCATTCCAAAACTTTAACTTTAACCATTCTTTGGTACAACAACTTAGGCGACTTTCACACTTGCTGCAGCAGGGTCTGGCAGGCTGTTCCGGCAGGGGAACAGCCTGCTGGATCTGTGATAATGCTAGCCCACCGTGCCATCGAAAGTCCGCTCCTGCTCCATCTTATATAATAAAATCCCTCTGTGCCTGCGCCTACATTAGCAGAATGTCGTTAATAAGCGCTCGTACGAATGCTTATTAGCAGTGTTGAGCGAATCAAAGTTCCCAAAGTGGACTTAGATCTGAATTTCAGGAAAAAAAATCATACTTAGCTCATTCATTTGAGTGCAAAAAGGCCGCGGCGGCCATCTTGCGCGAAATCCTGTGCGCGGTGATGTATGACATCACCCCGTAACCCAACATGATACGCTGTGAGAGATGTTGCGTTGGACCATCAAGCAAGATGGCTGCGGCAAGTATGGATGAGGTAAGTATGATTTTTTTTTTATATTCTTTTAGAACATTAAACTGCATTAATATGGATCTCAGATTCCATGATCAGCGACAGGGGCGTTGCTAGGGTCTGAAAAACTCCGGGGCACAAGCCCACTGTACCACGCCCTTGTGAAGCCATTCCCCCAACTCGTAAGGCCACGCCCCCATCAACACCGGGGGGGGGGGCCTTCACAGTAGTTATTAACCCATTTAAGCAGTCCCCCCTTCACAGTAGTTATTAACTCCTTTCAGCAGTCAACCCTTCAGTGAATGGGGGACTGCTGAAAGGGGTTAATAACTACTGTGAAGGGCCTAGCCATCTGGACAACCCCAAAGATCATCCCCCCACCCCCCTTGTACTTGTTCTGCTGATCTGCTACTTGCGGACTGCGTGGGCATGAGTTCAGTCACTTCGGTGTGCAATCCCGTCCTGCGGTGCGTGATCCCGCAAGACCCGTGACCTACAGCGGCGGGTCTCGCGGGATCACGCGCCGCAGGACAGGATTGCACACCGAAGTGACTGAACTCATACCCGTGCAGCCCGCAAGTAGCGGAACAAGTACAAGGGGGGTGGGGAATAGCCAAATAAAAAAAAATAAGGCTACCAGGCCAGCATAACATTTGGAGCACTGGACAAAACATCCAGGGATCAAGCCCCAAATGTTTTGACCTAACGACGCCCCTGATCAGCAATGAACACGGCATCTAATGGGTTCAATGATATGAGGGGGGGGTGGCGTTTTACAAAGAAATATGCATAATTCGTCACAAAGTCAATTTTTGGGTAAAATTCGTCAAAGCAGCCAAATCGAATTTTAGAGAACATCACTCATCTTTTCTCATTAGCGATAACTTGTGTGAACAATGTAAAGGGGCCTTTAGCTACTTTCTAAAGCAACTAAATATAATTCATTGGCATAGAAAACATGGAAGAAAACATGGCTACTTTTATATTTGCATTTATTCATACAGACATGAGTTCCTGACACAGCCAGGACAAGTTATTGTGAAACGTGTTTTTTTTTTGTTTTAACTTTAAGTACTATTACTATTACTGTTGATTGATCAGATAATGACACATTACATTGTCTGTTGTGTGGAGGCAGCAGGATGATGATATAATGTTAAATAATTAGGCAAGACGACAATAAAAGCCTTTAAAAAAAAAGTTCTCTAAGGTGAAGAACTTTCACGAACAATGGCAAAACAAAGCTGACATGATTGTTAAAGATGAACATGACTTTATAAAGTGCAGACATTAATCACTTCACTGCATTGTACAGTAGTTAAATTTTTCAGTTGGAGTAAGGCATCATGCATATGGATACATTTTCCGCCTGAAAAAAAATTCTGTGTTGACCAGTCTGTTCTGGCTGAGAATGCCATTGCATGCAACAGTTATTCAAACACCTGGGATATTCTCAAATGGTGCTCTACATAACAACATAGTCAAACTTAATCTAAATGGAAAGAAATGGAAAACAAAAGGGAAATTCCTCAATATTTCCGAGACCTAAAAAAAAAAAAAGATAGAGTTTCTTACTCTTAGGCCCCTTTCACACGGGCGAGTACTCCGCGCGGATGCGATGCGTGAGTTGAACGCATTGCACCCGCACTGAATCCTATTGCACCCGCACTGAATACCGACCCATTCATTTCTATGGGGCTGTGCACACGAGCGGTGATTTTCACGCATCACTTGTGCATTGCGTGAAAATCGCAGCATGCTCTATATTGTGCGTTTTCCACGCAACGCTGGCCCCATAGAAGCGAATGGGGCTGCGTGAAAATCGCAAGCATCCGCAAGCAAGTGCGGATGCGGTGCGATTTTCACGCACGGTTGCTAGGAGTCGATCGGGATGGAGACCTGATCATTATTATTTTCCCTTATAACTAGTGATGAGCGGCAGGTGCCATATTCGATTTCGACGAAATTCGCGAATATTCGATAGAATATTTGTTTCGTATTCGTCGAAATCGAATATTCGTCATTATTCTAGTTATCGCGATTAATATGCAATTTAAATAATCGCGTATTGCGATTTTAACTTAAGGCTACATTCCTATTGGTTTGATATCTAGAATTGACGAATATGACGAATGTATTCGTAATATTCCTCAAAACGAAGATAACGAAGTATTCTCCATCTTCGTTTTAGCTACCTATTCGTCAACTTCGCTAATTCTAGCAATCAAATAGGAAAGTTGACTATAGAGACAGCTTTAATTCGCTATGCGATTATATTACTTTGCATTTTTTTTTTTAATTGAATTTTAAATACTTGATTATTATAATGATTCTATTTATAAAAAAAAAGCAAAGTAATATAATCGCATAGCGAATTAAACACAGCTGTCTCTATAGTCAACCGTCTTATTTGATTGCTAGAATTAGCGAAGTTGACGAATAGGTAGCTAAAACGAAGATGGAGAATACTTTATCTTAGTTTTGAGCAATATGACGAATACATTCGTCATATTCGCTAATTCTACCAAGCCAACCATAGTAAACCAGGTCCAAGTTGAAATAGCAATGCGATTAATTCAAGTTATAATAATCGAATTTCGATTTCAACTTAGCACTGCTATATTCCATATTCGTTAATTCTAGCCTAATATGGAATATAGCAGTGCTAAGTTGAAATCGAAATTTTATTATTATAACTTGAATTAATCGCATTGCTATTTCAACTTGGACCTGGTTTACTATGGTTGGCTTGGTAGAATTAGCGAATATGACGAATGTATTCGTCATATTCCTCAAAACGAAGATAACAAAGTATTCTCCATCTTCGTTTTAGCTACCTATTCGTCAACTTCGCTAATTCTAGCAATCAAATAGGAAGGTTGACTATAGAGACAGCTGTGTTTAATTCGCTATGCGATTATATTACTTTGCTTAGGTGGGTAGTTATAAGTCCAAAACCGCCAGACGCGTGATCACCATGGTAGGCGCATAAAAGAACATCGAAAGTTGATAGAGCAGATATCAAATTGAATCGTGAACATCACAGGGACGTGCAACATGGTGGGGCACTAAGTGTGCACACGCCTACACGAACTGACTGACAGGGATCAGCCCCTGCAACTTCTGGGTTTCCAAATTGGGCACATGGCCTGAGCTTGCCCATTAGGCCTTGGAGGTGCTGGCCTGCCCAGCAGCCAGCGTATTGTCTGAACGTGGGTTTAGCACGACTGGAGGGGGTTATCACAGGTTATATTTCCCAATGTTTTGGGGTGTACCCTAATTAAAAAAAATTTAAAAAACATTTTAAACCAAAAAGCAGTGTAGGCTACCTCCTCCTCCTCCACTGCCGCTTCCACCTACACCGCCACATCCACCGCCTCCTCAATCTCCTACTCCATATGGACCTCGTCCTCCTAGATCAAGATTATAATTTTTTATTTTTACGTATTTTATGTTATTTATATTGTAATTTCCCTATCCACATTGGTTTGCAGAGCACTTACCATGCTCTTTACCACATTTTGATGCCATTTGCAACACTCTAGCCTTTTCCATGACATTTTTACAACAATTTTCGTGCTCAAAAGTTCGGGTCCCCATTGACTTCAATGGGGTTTGAGTTCGGGGTCAAGTTCGGGTCCCGAACCCGTCCAACCCGAACATCCAGATAGGTGTCCGCTCAACTCTACTAGGGAGCAGGCAAAAAGACAACCGGTTCCTTGAACAAGATGAAGGAACCAGCATCTACCTAAGGCCTAGCCAGTACAAACAACAGTAGGGAAGGAAGGAGGTATTAACTAAAGACGAACTGGGAGCAGGAGATCCACCAAACACCAGTAGAGAACTCCAGGAGAAACTATAAACCGCAAGGGCTATAGTGAGAGGCAGGTATAAATAGCATTACTAACTAACTAATAAGCCGAACCTGTGAGAGGGTGGGATCCTGCCCAAAGCCACAACAAAGCAATCTGTCAGATAGATTCACGTGCAACAAGTCTGACAGATCTTCTCAGATCACTCACAGGGCAGGGCGTGACAGCCACAGAGTGGCAAGCTGACATAGTGTGGAGATGGCAGCAGCATGGGGAGACCACAACGTGGCAAGGTGACATAGTTTGGAGGTGGCGGCAGCATCAGGAGGATACCACAGAGTGGCAAGGTGACATAGTGTGGATATGGCAGCAGCAGGATACCACAGAGTGGCAAGGTGACATAGTGTGGAGATGGCAGCAGCATGAGGAGGCCACAGAGTGGCAAGGTGACAGTGTGGAGATGGCAGCAGCATGAGGAGACCACAGAGTGGCAAGGTGACATAATGTGGAGATGGCAGCAGCATGAGGAGTCCACAGAGTGGCAAGTTGACATAGTGTGGAGATGGCAGCAGCAGGATACCACAGAATGGCAAGGTGACATAGTGTGGAAATGGCAGCAGCATGAGGAGGCCACAGATTGGCAAGGTGACAGTTTGGAGGTGGGGGCAGCATCAGAAGACCACACAGTGGCAAGGTGACATAGTGTGGATATGGCAGCAGTAGCAGCATATCACAAAGTGGCAAGGTGACATAGTGTGGAGATGGCAGCGGCAGGATACCACAGAGTGGCAATATTACTATCACGATAAGTGTGGGGGAAAAACTCCACACTAAACACAGGAGGGAAGGGGAATAGTAACTGGACCTGGAAACTAGGGAAGGAACAGGTCACCTCCTAAACAACTCTAATCTGGGCCCTATCTACCTATGAATATGAATAGACATTGAAGGTAGGAATATTCATATGCTGGAAACCTAGGCCCTTATATCCCTATGGCCCTGGAATGAGGTTAGGACCAGAGACAACCCATTCCTCCCCAGATGGACGAATGGAAGTCTCTGTCTCAGGCCCAGATACAAACAACAGGGAAGATTAACACAAAACAATAAGAAAATACAAGGCTTATCTGAAAGTAGAAAACTTTCAACTCCAGAAGCACCACAGAGTACAACCGATCAGCTAGTAAGAAGACTAAGAAAATCTATAAACCGCACCTCCAAGAGTGAGAAGAAACTTTTTATGGGAAAAGTAAATTACCAACAAGCAACACCTGAAGCAAGGGGTGTGACATTCACCAAAACACAGACGCAATTAGATCCACAATGAACTTGTCAATTGAACCTACGAGTTGCCAGTCTCTTCGATCTCCTAGTACCTGCCACGGGAACGTCCGTGACAGTGGTATAGTGTGGATATATATCCACGTGTATATATTTATTGTTGTACTGAAATACGCCCCTATACGCTTTCACCAGAAATAACTGCAACAGTGCAGTGCGTATATATTTTTCTTTGTTACTGAAATACGCCCTTATATGCTTTTAACATAAATAACTGCAGAAGTGAAATGCGTATATATTTTTCTTGTAGTACTGAATAAGATACTAAGACATAAGCCTCTAAAGGCTTTTCAACATAAGACTTGCAGCCCAATAACAAAAAGCTTGAAAGACAGATCTGTCTAATGACTATTTTGATCTTTGGATCCCCAAATAATTGTTCCCTGCACTTTCCTATCAATGTCCCTAGTGCCTTCTGATGTCTCTCCCTGCACTAAGATGCTGTGAAATGATTCCTCCCTATCCTTTCCCTGCACTTAAATTTTTTTTTTTCCACAATAGTTTTTCCAATAGCTGTGTACTAGCGCCTTCACACGTCTGTCCCTGCACTCTAAATGCTGGAAAATGGCAGAATCTAAAATGGCTGCCGTATTTATAGGGCTGTGACATCACAGGGATGGCTGGCTGCTGATTGGCTGCATGCATGCATGTCAATCAGGGTGATCCCACCTTCCTAGAGTTCCTTGCTCCATGTCCTCAGTCCTCACACGTTTAGCTGCCAATTTAGGAAAAATGTGATTCGTTACAACAAAGCGTGAGGAAATTCGCATTTGTTGTGAATCAAATTTTTCCTGAAATTCGAAATGAATTCCACTTCGTCAGCTTCGATTCGCTCATCTCTAATCATAATGTGACCATTTATGACCTTGCAGATGGAAGAGGTTCCAAGTAGGGGTCTCCCTTCATTACATCCATATGTCTTAAGAGGTCATATGCAAATTAATTGTTGTCACAAGACAATTTATTTTAAAGAAGTTGGCCACTTTCGGAAGAAACTTCTAAAGTGCTATTGTGGCGAAACCGACCTCGCCACTGGGTTTTGGAGAGGACTGGCTGCTGGCCTCTTGCCCCAGGATTATGGGCCATATACTAACTTTTAAACCCCTGAACCGATTCAAGTGAATTTTGGATAGGTTTGTCCCCACGTTATACTGTTTGAATTAATGTAAGTTATATGTATGGCCAATGTAAACTCACAAAGTTGTAACAATTTATAATAAGTGTAACTTGTCAGCTTGGGAGGAATATGCGGGTGTGTTTCTATTGTGCCATTGTCCCATTGTGTGTTTAAATGGTGATGTCTGTTCTGTTGTCCTCACATGTGTATTGGCGATCTCCCTTTGTCCTCAGAGATAATTGGATTGCTCTTCAGGTTGTCTGGACAGAGAGGAGGAAACCATGATGCATTGTGGGGATATGTTGTCCTATGTCACAGTCTTCATTCTGGTCCTCTGGGGGCGTGAACGATTGGTTGCTGTAGTTACATTGTATGTGTTGTTAATTACTGATTGGTTGTATTTCAAACCCCTGTGGGCAGTACTATGTTTGTGGTTTATGAATAAAAGAGGCTGTACGTGAAGTACAGTCAGACCACTGCTTGATCCTCAACACGGAGCCTTGTCTCGTTATTGGGGGGATTCACTGTATGCTGTTAGAAGACCGATTGCCAGAAGGATAAGCTGATCCCTGTTCATCTGCTAGCAGCTATTCGTGAGGTTCCAGTTTGGAGTGCTATTTTGTATCCAGTTCGGGAGTGGGTGTTCTGCAAGTAGCTGTGCCTGTCTCTCAGAAACGGGCTTATCGCCTAAACGGATTTTAACCCCTTGTCTGCTGAAACGGTCCGTTACATTGGTGGCAGCAGCGGGATCGTTCCCAGAGCCCAGAAGGACAGCTACAAAGAAACATCATTCCCTGGAATTACAATTTGAGGGCAACGCATGTCCCAGTACAGCGACCCTGACAGCACCAGAATGGAAACAGCAGTGGAGTACGATGAGGGTGTCATGGATGACCGAGATGCAGTCCGCAAAGGCATCTGGTACCAGGTACTGGGTATTGTGGAGTATATGCAGGACGAGAGACTCCCCACGGAAGACCAGCGGTTGCAGAAGCGAGTATCCCTGCGGATTCCCTTCCTGAGAGAGCAGCCCCGGGAGGAATGGGTAAAGGAATTGGAACTCCTAGCATGGCGGGAGCTGTGGCTGGAAGATGCCTACCAGGCGCTCTGGTGGTATGGGGCACAGTACCTACCCAGGACAGCTGAGCATGACAAGCCGGAGGGAGAGGAGTTTGATGGTCCTGGCTTGTTATGGGAGACCTTTTCAGAGCTGGAGTTTGGGAGCCCTACACAAGCCCGGTTCCATGATCTCTTGGAATGGAGGGAGAGCAGGTATGACTGGGACGACACTCATGAGATTGAGCAGGACCTGGTCCACCTGGTGACCCGGGAGATGGAGCTGGAACAGGGCTACCAGCAGCTGTTCAATGCCAGTGAGAAGGCTCAGCAGGACAGTAAGGTGACAGACCCAGTCTCCATTCCCCAGCGGCAGTGTGAATTGCAGGGAATTGGGAGCCCAGTCTCCATTCCCCAGCGGCAGTGTGAAGTGCAGGGAGAGGAGAGCAGCGTCCTCCCTCCTCAGCAGCAGGCGGAGTTACAGGGGGCAGAGGTAGTTGTTCCTGCCCCACAGCAGCAGCATGATTTTTTGGGAATTGGGAGCCCAGTCTCCATTCCCCAGCAGCAGGCGGAGTTACAGGGGGCAGAGACAGTCGGTCCTGTCCCCCAGCGGCAGAGTGTCCAGCAGGGAATAGAGAGCCCAGTCTCCTTTCCCCAGCAACAGGACACTGTATTGGGAGCGGAGACGGTCTGTCGCCCTCCCCAGCGGCTGGAAGTATGTATGGGAGAGGAGCTCGTTACCCCCTCTCCCCAGCGGCAGCTTAACGCACCAGGGGGAGACAGTAAGCCCCACAACTGTGCAGATGGGACCGTGGTCTCTGCACTTACAGCACAGGGGGTAGAGACAGTCGGTCTCCCCCTCCAACAACCAGGCTCCAACCAGGCTTCTTCCGTGGTAGCGCTGGCACCAGGGCAGAGTACCGCTGATACCTGCCCACAAAGCAACCTCCACTCCAAGCCAGGGAGCAACACAGAGACCGGGAGTACCAGCTACCAATATAACCTTGGTGGACTCACTGGACAGAGACAGGCTACTAAAGTCAACAGGTCCAGTATTTGGTTGTGGGTGGGCTGCCAGACTAACTCAGGTACCGACCGGCGTGAGGTCAGGTATCTGGGTAGTCTTCCCTGGGGGGGGGAGATGTGTGGCGAAACCGACCTCGCCACTGGGTTTTGGAGAGGACTGGCTGCTGGCCTCTTGCCCCAGGATTATGGGCCATATACTAACTTTTAAACCCCTGAACCGATTCAAGTGAATTTTGGATAGGTTTGTCCCCACGTTATACTGTTTGAATTAATGTAAGTTATATGTATGGCCAATGTAAACTCACAAAGTTGTAACAATTTATAATAAGTGTAACTTGTCAGCTTGGGAGGAATATGCGGGTGTGTTTCTATTGTGCCATTGTCCCATTGTGTGTTTAAATGGTGATGTCTGTTCTGTTGTCCTCACATGTGTATTGGCGATCTCCCTTTGTCCTCAGAGATAATTGGATTGCTCTTCAGGTTGTCTGGACAGAGAGGAGGAAACCATGATGCATTGTGGGGATATGTTGTCCTATGTCACAGTCTTCATTCTGGTCCTCTGGGGGCGTGAACGATTGGTTGCTGTAGTTATATTGTATGTGTTGTTAATTACTGATTGGTTGTATTTCAAACCCCTGTGGGCAGTACTATGTTTGTGGTTTATGAATAAAAGAGGCTGTACGTGAAGTACAGTCAGACCACTGCTTGATCCTCAACACAGAGCCTTGTCTCGTTATTGGGGGGATTCACTGTATGCTGTTAGAAGACCGATTGCCAGAAGGATAAGCTGATCCCTGTTCGTCTGCTAGCAGCTATTCGTGAGGTTCCAGTTTGGAGTGCTATTTTGTATCCAGTTCGGGAGTGGGTGTTCTGCAAGTAGCTGTGCCTGTCTCTCAGAAACGGGCTTATCGCCTAAACGGATTTTAACCCCTTGTCTGCTGAAACGGTCCGTTACAGCTATAAAATAATATCTATTGGCTTAGTAGACCTCCTACCTGCAACAGTTACATTGAAGCCCTCTGCTCTCAAAAATATCACGTGTAAACACTTGCCCAGCTGTTGCCCCATCCATAGCCCTCAGTATGGCGCCATTCACATCATTTATCATGTGACTACCTCTCTTGCTGCATCATCTTTAACAAGAATTTAGCGCATGTGCAGACAAGAACACACTCATCTGTCAAGTGGGCCAATCATGTCACCTCTGCCATGTTGAGAGCGCTGCGTATGGTGAGCAATGTCGCAACATGCTACCTTTTAAGGTATATGACTATGAGCACCAAACTTCAGTATATTCCCAAAGTAACCAACCAAAATTCCCTAATTAATGAATACTATAATTTTTTAGTTATGTTGTGCATGCTCTAATGTGCAATGTGAAGTTAGGTGGAATTAAAATATAAGGTTCATCAAGTAAACAAAGTCTCAATACAAGTTGCACAATTTTAATTTAGGGGAAATTTTCTGCTTTAAATATTTGCTTATTTGTTAAATTTGCTAAGTAGGCATTTCAATGCCTGAGAGAAAACCTTTTGGCATTCCACCAGTTTTCTGTCATCAGGTCTAAAATTTACTAATTGACTAATTGGATATAATACAGAGCTTTCTAGACATTGACTGGCTAAGTGGCGGTGACATAGTTTTGCTCCCATCACATTAAACAGCAAATATGTAGAAGAAAAAAAATAAGGTGCACAAGTATTTTATAATGAAGTATTTTTCATATTGCCATATTGGTATATTCTATTGTAAACATGCAGTTATGTGACACTTTTTACTTTAAAATTTCACTTTTAGCTTTAAAAACTCATAATTTAATTTAATTAGAAGTCAGAAAATGTAAACATCTTGTATTTTTTTTATCTTCCCATGTATAAAACATGTTCAAGACATGAATCAACCCACGTAGAATGGACACAATACTATCCAAAAATTAATTAAATATTGATCTTCAACTTATTAAAATACAATCTTCAGTAAAATATTTCAAGTATTTATTGTAAGTAATTTTTGATTTACATGTCAACTCTGTTTAAATTGCTGTTTTAGATTCAATTTTCCTGCTACACGATAAATAAAAGTCAAGCCCCTAGTGGTAAACTAAAAAATAAAATGCACATTTTTTTATTTATGCATATTAAAGATTATTTTTTTTATGAGTTTATCCCTATGAGAGTCATATGTAACTTATATACTAATAAAAAAAATCTGTAAAAGCCAAAGGGGATTTAAAAAAGAGTATTCCTTTTAAGAAGCTAAGATCTTATAGCATAGAGGAGTGTTAACATAAAAAAACACCCAACAGAATAATGTGTTACACATATACAAAAACAGAAACAGTAATTGGCTTTCATTTGCTAAGTTCCACTCTGCGGCGCTTTACAACTCAAAAGCAATTAATGAATATGTTTCACTCAGAGCTACGGAATAATGCTCTAAAATGGAGTGGATAGGAATTTCTCTCTCACTCTGAATGTTTCTGATGATGAAAGGCAATGGTAGGGCACAGAATATAGATTCTATATAGTGTTTCCAAAGAAAGGTGCATGATATAATATAGAATAGACAAACAGCTTATACAGCTTAAGAAACACAAAACTTAAAAATCAAAGTAATACATTTTCGGCAAAGTCTTTAAGTCTTTGAGGATCCCACAATAATACAGGGTGGGCCATTTATATGGATACACCTTAATAAAATGGGAATGGTTGGTGATATTAACTTCCTGTTTGTGGCACATTAGTATATGTGAGGGGGGAAACTTTTCAAGATGGGTGGTGACCATGGCGGCCATTTTAAAGTTGGCCATTTTGGAAGAGGGTCATGTGACACGTCAAACTTATTGGGAATTTCACAAGAAAACAATGGTGTGCTTGGTTTTGACGTAACTTTATTCTTTCATGAGTTATTTACAAGTTTCTCTTTGTTTACAGCTATTGACATGTCGCCGAGGTTAACACGTGAGGAGCGGATAGAAATTGTGTTGATGTCTGGTGAATGCAGTAACCGGGTCATTGCAGCAGATTTCAATGCAAGACACCCTACGAGACCACCCATCTCCCATGCTACAGTTAGCAAACTGCTTGCTAAGTTTCGTGAAACTGGTTCAGTGTTGGATTTGCCAAAATGTGGACGCATGAAATCTGTCTCTAATGAAGAAACATCAGTGGCTGTCCTAGCTTCATTCAGCAAGAGCCCACAGCGTAGCACTCGCCGCATGTCACTGGAGAGTGGCATTAGTCGAACATCCCTTCGGCGGATATTAGCTACTCACAAATGGCACCCTTACAAACTCCAGCTACTGCAGCATCTCAATGAGGATGACCTAGATCAGCGCACTGAATTTGCAGAATGGGCAAAACAAAAATTGGAACAGGACCCTCAGTTTACGCAGAAGATTTTGTTCAGTGATGAGGCAAACTTTTATGTGAATGGTGAAGTTAACAAACAAAACCACTGCTATTGGTCTGACACTAACCCACATTGGATAGATCCCTCCAAGACTGTTGGAACAAAAAAATTGATGGTATGGTGTGGTATATGGGGTACAAAGATAGTGGGGCCATTCTTCATCAATGGAAACCTCAAGGCCACTGGATATGCAAAATTGCTACATGATGATGTGTTTCCCTCTTTATGCACTGAAGCTGGCACGTTCCCTGAGTTTTTCCAGCAAGATGGTGCACCACCACATTATTGGTGTCAGGTCCGAGCATTCCTAGATGATCAGTTTCCTGGAAAGTGGATTGGTCATCTTGGGCCAGTTGAATGGCCCCCAAGGTCTCCCGATCTGACCCCCTTAGACTTTTATCTTTGGGGTCATCTGAAGGCAATTGTCTATGCTGTGAAGATACGAGATGCGCAGCACCTAAAACTACGGATACTGGAAGCCTGTGCTAGCATTTCTCCTGCGGTGTTGCTATCAGTGTGTGAAGAGTGGGAGAAGAGGGTTGCATTGACAATCCAACACAATGGGCAGCACATTGAACACATTTTATAAGTGGTCAGAAACTTGTAAATAACTCATGAAAGAATAAAGTTACGTTAAAACCAAGCACACCATTGTTTTTCTTGTGAAATTCCCAATAAGTTTGATGTGTCACATGACCCTCTTCCTATTGAAAAAACAAAAGTTGGATTCAAAATGGCCGACTTCAAAATGGCCGCCATGGTCACCACCCATCTTGAAAAGTTTCCCCCCTCACATATACTAATGTGCCACAAACAGGAAGTTATTATCACCAACCATTCCCATTTTATTAAGGTGTATCCATATAAATGGCCCACCCTGTATATTAGGTGTTACACATTGGGTATGGAAAAATTCTGTCAACCAAACTGATTTGACTTGGGGCTAAGGGCTTTATATTGGAAGTCCCCTGGTTTTCACCCTCTTGACTTCGTTGCAGGGGAATCACCAGGCAGCTACCTTTTGCAGTAGTCTCTGTTCGGTTGACTGCTGACCCATGGGGATCAAGAGACACAGGTTCAAAACAGGAATCAGGCAAAACCGTAGTCTGTGACTGGTTGAGGTAAGGACAGTCCAAGGTCAAGACGTGCAGCTAAGGGTCAGTATGGAGATCAGAAAGTCAAGGGTTAAATCCTTAAAATAGGCTGAAGATGGTGCATGGGCAGACAAACATAAGTATGGCGCTTTAGCACGAACTAGCACGCTAGGAAACCTATTGCTCAGATTCCCTCCCATAAGGGAAGGTACAATAATTACCTAAAGGTGACTAGTCTTTGGCTGGTGTGAATTAGGGTGCTCAGGCACCTGCCCTTTCAGAGCTGTATGTGCAGAGGAGAAAGGCCATACCAGCAAGAAGCAGGCTGCATCCTTCAACAGGGAACAGCCAGACTGCTCTGGCGGAGGAGCAGGGGACAAGTGAGCAGCTCGGCACCTGTGTCTGCCTAGGGAAGTGGAGCGGAAGTAGGGATGGGCCACCATATAATATTAGGGAGTTACTTTAGTTGTTGAATATGCTTATTTACAGTTGAAAAATGTTTAGTAGTACATTGATCAGTTAGGGTGCCCATACAGGTTTGTGGGTTGTGCCATATGCCTAAAACCCATGTTGCAAAAAAATGCAGGCAGTGTAAAATTCAGCGAATCAGCCAAATTGAACTTTTCAATAATTCTCTCATCTCTACTGTTGACATATTGAGCAGTCCATCCATAGCCAAGCACTTAAAGGTATTTTCTGGTACTTAGATACTGATGACCTATCCTTAGGATAGGTCATTAATATTACATCATCAGAGTTCAACACCGTGCACCCATTCTAATCAGCTGCTTTGGGAAGCCTCCTGTGCTCTAAACTGTACAGTATATGGAGACTGTGTAATGCCTCGGTTGGGGTACTCCGGCTCAGTTCCCACTTAACCACCTCCGGACCGCTGTACGCAGATTCGCGTTCCGGAGGTGGCAGCCCTGCGCTCAGCGACGCATATACGCGTCATCTCGCGTGAGCCGGGATTTCCTGTGAACGCGCGCACACAGGCGCGCGCGCTCACAGGAACGGAAGGTAAGAGAGTTGATCTCCAGCCTGCCAGCGGCGATCGTTCGCTGGCAGGCTGGAGATGTGTTTTTTTTAACCCTTAACAGGTATATTAGACGCTGTTTTGATAACAGCGTCTAATATACCTGCTACCTGGTCCTCTGGTGGTCCCCTTTGTTTGGATCGACCATCAGAGGACACAGGTAGCTCAGTAAAGTCCCACCAAGCACCACTACACTACACTACACTACACCCCCCCCGTCACTTATTAACCCCTTATTAGCCCCTGATCACCCCATATAGACTCCCTGATCACCCCCCTGTCATTGATTACACCCCTGTCATTGATCAACCCCCTGTAAAGCTCCATTCAGATGTCCGCATGATTTTTACGGATCCACTGATAGATGGATCGGATCCGCAAAACGCATACGGACGTCTGAATGAAGCCTTACAGGGGCGTGATCAATGACTGTGGTTATCACCCCATATAGACTCCCTGATCACCCCCCTGTCATTGATTACACCCCTGTCATTGATCAACCCCCTGTAAAGCTCTATTCAGATGTCCGCATGATTTTTACGGATCCACTGATAGATGGATCGGATCCGCAAAACGCATACGGACGTCTGAATGAAGCCTTACAGGGGCGTGATCAATGACTGTGGTTATCACCCCATATAGACTCCCTGATCACCCCCCTGTCATTGATCAACCCCCTGTAAAGCTCCATTCAGATGTCCGCATGATTTTTACGGATCCACTGATAGATGGATCGGATCCGCAAAACGCATACGGACGTCTGAATGAAGCCTTACAGGGGCGTGATCAATGACTGTGGTTATCACCCCATATAGACTCCCTGATCACCCCCCTGTCATTGATTACACCCCTGTCATTGATCAACCCCCTGTAAAGCTCCATTCAGATGTCCGCATGATTTTTACAGATCCACTGATAGATGGATCGGATTCGCAAAACGCATACGGACGTCTGAATGAAGCCTTACAGGGGCGTGATCAATGACTGTGGTTATCACCCCATATAGACTCCCTGATCACCCCCCTGTCATTGATTACACCCCTGTCATTGATCAACCCCCTGTAAAGCTCCATTCAGATGTCCGCATGATTTTTACGGATCCACTGATAGATGGATCGGATCCGCAAAACGCATACGGACGTCTGAATGAAGCCTTACAGGGGCGTGATCAATGACTGTGGTTATCACCCCATATAGACTCCCTGATCACCCCCCTGTCATTGATTACACCCCTGTCATTGATCAACCCCCTGTAAAGCTCCATTCAGATGTCCGCATGATTTTTACGGATCCACTGATAGATGGATCGGATCCGCAAAACACATACAGGCGTCTCCCTGGAGCCTTCCAGGGGGGGTGATCACCCCATATAGACTCCCTGATCACCCCCCTGTCATTGATCAACCCCCTGTCATTGATCACCCCCCCCTGTCATGCTGCATTCAGATGTCCGTATGATTTTTACGGATACATGGATCGGATCCGCAAAACACATACGGACATCTGAATGGAGCCTTACAGGGGCGTGATCAATGACTGTGGTGATCACCCCATATAGACTCTCTGATCACCCCCCTGTCATTGATCACCCCCCCTGTCATTGATCACCCCCCCCTGTCATTGATCACCCCCCCTGTCATTGATCACCCCCCCTGTCATTGATCACCCTCTGTAAGGCTCCATTCAGACATTTTTTTGGCCCAAGTTAGCGGAATTATTATTTTTTTTTCTTACAAAGTCTCATATTCCACTAACTTGTGTCAAAAAATAAAATCTCACATGAACTCACCATACCCCTCACGGAATCCAAATGCGTAAAATTTTTTAGACATTTATATTCCAGACTTCTTCTCACGCTTTAGGGCCCCTAGAATGCCAGGGCAGTATAAATACCCCACATGTGACCCCATTTCGGAAAGAAGACACCCCCAGGTATTCCGTGAGGGGCATATTGAGTCCATGAAAGATTGAAATTTTTGTCCCAAGTTAGCGGAACGGGAGACTTTGTGAGAAAAAAATAAAAAATATCAATTTCCGCTAACTTGTGCCAAAAAAAAAAAAATTCTATGAACTCGCCATGCCCCTCATTGAATACCTTGGGGTGTCTTCTTTCCAAAATGGGGTCACATGTGGGGTATTTATACTGCCCTGGCATTCTAGGGGCCCCAAAGCGTGAGAAGAAGTCTGGTATCCAAATGTCTAAAAATGCCGACCTAAAAGGAATTTGGGCCCCTTTGCGCATCTAGGCTGCAAAAAAGTGTCACACATCTGGTATCGCCGTATTCAGGAGAAGTTGGGGAATGTGTTTTGGGGTGTCATTTTACAAATACCCATGCTGGGTGAGAGAAATATCTTGGTCAAATGCCAACTTTGTATAAAAAAATGGGAAAAGTTGTCTTTTGCCAAGATATTTCTCTCACCCAGCATGGGTATATGTAAAATGACACCCCAAAACACATTCCCCAACTTCTCCTGAATACGGTGATACCACATGTGTGACACTTTTTTGCAGCCTAGGTGGGCAAAGGGGCCCATATTCCAAAGAGCACCTTTAGGATTTTTACAGGTCATTTACCTACTTACCACACATTAGGGCCCCTGGAAAATGCCAGGGCAGTATAACTACCCCACAAGTGACCCCATTTTGGAAAGAAGACACCCCAAGGTATTCCTTGAGGGGCATGGCAAGTTCCTAGAATTTTTTATTTTTTGTCACAAGTTAGTGGAAAATTATGATTTTTTTTTCCATACAAAGTCTCATATTCCACTAACTTGTGACAAAAAATAAAAACTTCCATGAACTCACTATGCCCATCAGCGAATACCTTGGGGTCTCTTCTTTCCAAAATGGGGTCACTTGTGGGGTATTTATACTGCCCTGGAATTCTAGGGGCCCAAATGTGTGGTAAGGAGTTTGAAATCAAATTCTGTAAAAAATGACCTGTGAAATCCGAAAGGTGCTCTTTGGAATATGGGCCCCTTTGCCCACCTAGGCTGCAAAAAAGTGTCACACATCTGGTATCTCTGTATTCAGGAGAAGTTGAGGAATGTGTTTTGCGGTGTCTTTTTACATATACCCATGCTGGGTGAGATAAATATCTTGGTCAAATGCCAACTTTGTATAAAAAAATGGGAAAAGTTGTATTTTGCCAAGATATTTCTCTCACCCAGCATGGGTATATGTAAAAAGACACCCCAAAACACATTCCCCAACTTCTCCTGAATACAGAGATACCAGATGTGTGACACTTTTTTGCAGCCTAGGTGGGCAAAGGGGCCCATATTCCAAAGAGCACCTTTCGGATTTCACAGGTCATTTTTTACAGAATTTGATTTCAAACTCCTTACCACACATTTGGCCCCTAGAATGCCAGGGCAGTATAAATACCCCACAAGTGACCCCATTTTGGAAAGAAGAGACCCCAAGGTATTCGCTGATGGGCATAGTGAGTTCATGGAAGTTTTTATTTTTTGTCACAAGTTAGTGGAATATGAGACTTTGTATGAAAAAAATAAAATAAAAAAAAATCATCATTTTCCACTAACTTGTGACAAAAAAATAAAAAATTCTAGGAACTTGCCATGCCCCTCACGGAATACCTTGGGGTGTCTTCTTTCCAAAATGGGGTCACTTGTGGGGTAGTTATACTGCCCTGGCATTCTAGGGACCCAAATGTGTGGTAAGGAGTTTGAAATCAAATTCTGTAAAAAATGACCTGTGAAATCCGAAAGGTGCTCTTTGGAATATGGGCCCCTTTGCCCACCTAGGCTGCAAAAAAGTGTCACACATCTGGTATCTCCGTACTCAAGAGAAGTTGGGGAATGTATTTTGGGGTGTCATTTTACATATACCCATGCTGGGTGAGAGAAATATCTTGGCAAAAGACAACTTTTCCAATTTTTTTATACAAAGTTGGCATTTGACCAAGATATTTATCTCACCAAGCATGGGTATATGTAAAAAGACACCCCAAAACACATTCCTCAACTTCTCCTGAATACAGAGATACCAGATGTGTGACACTTTTTTGCAGCCTAGGTGGGCAAAGGGGCCCATATTCCAAAGAGCACCTTTCGGATTTCACTGGTCATTTTTTACAGAATTTGATTTCAAACTCCTTACCACACATTTGGGCCCCTAGAATGCCAGGGCAGTATAACTACCCCACAAGTGACCCCATTTTGGAAAGAAGAGACCCCAAGGTATTTCGTGATGGGCATAGTGAGTTCATAGAAGTTTTTATTTTTTGTCACAAGTTAGTGGAATATGAGACTTTGTAAGAAAAAAATAAATAAATGAAAAAATCATCATTTTCCGCTAACTTGTGACAAAAAATAAAAAGTTCTATGAACTCACTATGCCCATCAGCGAATACCTTAGGGTGTGTACTTTCCGAAATGGGGTCATTTGTGGGGTGTTTGTACTGTCTGGGCATTGTAGAACCTCAGGAAACATGACAGGTGCTCAGAAAGTCAGAGCTGCTTCAAAAAGCGGAAATTCACATTTTTGTACCATAGTTTGTAAACGCTATAACTTTTACCTAAACCATTTTTTTTTTACCCAAACATTTTTTTTTTTATCAAAGACATGTAGAACAATAAATTTAGAGCAAAATTTATATATGGATCTCGTTTTTTTTGCAAAATTTTACAACTGAAAGTGAAAAATGTCATTTTTTTGCAAAAAAATCGTTAAATTTTCGATTAATAACAAAAAAAGTAAAAATGTCAGCAGCAATGAAATACCACCAAATGAAAGCTCTATTAGTGAGAAGAAAAGGAGGTAAAATTCATTTGGGTGGTAAGTTGCATGACCGAGCAATAAACGGTGAAAGTAGTGTAGTGCTGAAGTGTAAAAAGTGGCCTGGTCTTTCAGGGTGTTTAAGCACTGGGGGCTGAGGTGGTTAAGTGAATGGGAGATTTGCTGCAGTATTTTGGCATTGGAAACTACATAGAGTATATAGAGCCTTCACTCCACTGTATAATTTTCAGTATAATTCCAGTCTATCTAGAATCTCCCTTTATTATATACAGTTGCAAGAAAAAGTATGTGAACCCTTTGGAATGATATGGATTTCTGCACAAATTGGTCATAAAATGTGATCTGATGTTCATCTAAGTCACAACAATAGACAATCACAGTCTGCTTAAACTAATAACACACAAATAATTAAATGTTACCATGTTTTTATTGAACACACCATGTAATGAAATGAAGAAAAATATTCCGGCACTGCAATTTATTCCCAATAAAATCTTCCTCTTTATTTAGTTACAGTATCAAAAATGCGGACAAGTTCATGGACAAGCAACTGTTTACACGCTTCGGAGAACCTCTCCTGAGTCATAACTGTGGTTACGACTAAGGAGAGGTTTTCTGAAGCGCGTAAACAGTTGCTTGTCCATGAACTTGTCCACATTTTTGATACTGTAACTAAATAAAGAGGAAGATTATATTGGGAAGAAATTGCAGTGCCAGAATAGTTTTCTTCATTTCATTCCATTGATCGATCCAGTAACTTGCTGGTTGGACTCCGTGCACACGGGATAATATATGCCGATTGGGTGAGCTGGACAAAGTCACTGTCAAACACACCATGTAAACAGTCACAGTGCAGGTGGAAAAAGTATGTGAACACAAAAGTACGTTCAACCAAACGTTTCCTGTAGTTGCAGATCAGACGTGCACAACGGTCAGGAGTAATTATTGACCATTTCTCTTTACAGAACTGTTTCAGTTCAGCAATATTCTTGGGATGTCTGGTGTGAATCGCATTCTTGAGGTCATGCCACAGCATATCAATCGGGTTGAGGTCAGGACTCTGACTGGGCCACTCCAGAAGGCGTATTTTCTTCTGTTTAAGCTATTCTGTTATTGATTTTCTTCTATGCTTTGGGTCGTTGTCCTGTTGCAACAATCATCTTCTGTTGAGCTTCAGCTAGTGGAAAGATGGCCTTAAGTTCTCCTGCAAAATGTCTTGATACATTTGGGAATTCATTTTTCCTTCGATGATAGCAATCCGTCCAGGCCCTTTCACAGCAAATCAGCCTCACATCGTGATGCCCCCACCACCATACTTCCCAGTTGGGATGAGGTTTTGATGTTGGTGTGCTGTGCCTCTTTTTCTCCACACATAGTGTTGTGTGTTTCTTCCAAACAACTCAACTTTGGTTTCATCTGTTCACAGATTATTTTGCCAGTACTGCTGTGGAACATGCAGGTGCTCTTGTGCAAACTGTAAACATGCCGAATTTTTTTTTTGGGACAGCAGTGGCTTCCTCTGTGGTATCCTCCCATGAAATCCATTCTTGTTTAGTGTTTTACGTATTGTAGATTCACTAAAAGGGATGTTAGCATATGCCAGATACTTTTGTAAGTCTTTAGCTGATACTCTAGGATTCTTCTTCACCTCATTGTGCAGTCTGCGCTGTGCTCTTGCAGTCATCTTTACAGGACGACCACTCCTAGGGAGAGTAGCAGCAGTGCTGAACTTTTTCCAACTATAGACAATTTTTCTTACCGTGGACTGATGAACAGAAAGGCTTTTGGAGATACTTTTATAACTCTTTCCAGCTTTATGCAAGTCACCAATTCTTAATCGTAGGTCTTCTGAGATCTCTTTTGTGCGAGGCATCATTCACATCAGGCAATGCTTCTTGTGAAAAGCAAACCCAGAACTGGTGAGTGTTTTTTTATAGGGCAGGGCAGCTGTAACCAACACCTCCAATCTCATCTCATTGATTGGACTCCAGTTGGCTGACACCTCACTCCAATTAGCTCTTGGAGATGTCATTAGTCTACTGCTCACATACTTTTTCCACCTGTACTGTGAATGTTTACATGGTGTGTTCAATAAAAACATGGTAACATTTAATTATTTGTGTGTTATTCGTTTAGGCAGACTGTGATTGTCTATTGTTGTGACTTAGATGAAGATCAGATCACATTTTATGACCAATTTGTGCAGAAATCCATATCATTCCAAAGGGTTCACATACTTTTTCTTGCAACTGTATATATACAGAACATCACTTCTGTAAGTATCTTCTCCAAATATCCTTCAGCATTACAAATTAGCACATTGGAAGTGGTAAAGAAAGGCGGTTAGGCTCACTGCATAGAGTTTATCAGTTGCTGAGTAGGTGTAAATGCATTAATGGCTGTCAATGCAGAAGAGTCAGCACAAATGTGTCTATTGGGTGGGTGCTGGGGATGTCACTTAGTGAGCTGTTCTTGAGATGGATTTTCAAAGGCACTAACAATAGGTTAGTCTGTAGAAGGAAGGGGAAAATCTGATGTTCAAGAGACAAGATTGTGATAAAGTCAACATAGCTGGAAGGATGGAATTAAGTGACATTAGGTGGTGTCATTGTCCCATTTACTAGAATATATTGTCCAATAGAAGACTAGGGACCCAGTGTATCCTCTGTATTGCTAAAGGAAACCATAATGTATTTCCGAACAAAGGCAATTTAGAAACTGTCTAAACACTTATTCTGTGTTTTCTGCCAATGCCACAGCCGAGAACAATTATAGCTGGAATTCTTAAGAGCTATCTTGATTGAGTCTTGTTCATTTCACTCTTGATCCGTAATAGAACTACTTAAGTATGGAAGTCAAAGTCCTAGAGTTACCTAAGATATATTTAGTAAAAAGGCTGCTGCTTTCTCTTTTTAGGAATTTGCTGAAGGCTTTAAAGGATAAAAAAAACACAATTTGCAATGAGCCATGGATTTCCAGGAAAAAGTCACAATTAGCTTGTAGAAATGGAAAGATAGGTGAAAACATATATTATGAACATCAGGGTAAGAATAAGCATCTACATGCATGTGTGATGCCTAATACCGGACCTGAGGGGGAAGAGCTTGACACAGGGATTATCTCCTTGGTGTAATTTACACTTTTGTCATGCTCCCCTCACTTAAATCATTCTCTGAACTGAACACAGTGTATCAGTTTTGCATAGAGTGTTCCTCTAACCCTTTTCCACCATGGACTGTACTATAACATTGCTTTAAGTACCCAGTTAACGTGCAATGATGTAATAGTATGATGGTAGATACTCGGGAGATGTACCTGCACTATAAGCCACTAGTGATGAGCGTCAAAGGCAATATTCGTTTTTGCGATATTTAGCAAATTATTCGCAATAAATTCGTCAATTCTAGAATTCATGATCTCCCGTCATTATTTTCGCATATCGGCACTAATGGTGCGCATATTTTTTGCGCAATACATGCAACTTCACATTTTATCAGGTCTGAGTAGATATTACTGATTGGTGCACTAAGTATTGTTGTGAACTTGTGACATCACAGAACTATGTCTGTAGAATGTATGTATGGACAGCAGAACCTATCACACTGCCTAACACCTTGCACTGGAACCTATCAGCCACACTATATCAGGATATAACCTACATCTCCCACTATCTGTATTATATATATGAGCTAACTAACTATCTAATGTCATTGAATAAGGAATAGGATCCAGATGAAAGCACAGAGCACAGCAATGTCACTGCTGTCTCGCTCAGAACTGCAAAAAAACGGTAGAAAATGGCTGCTGGGGAGGTTCTTATATAGTAAGGGGTAGACAACTTTCCTATTGGTTGCTAGGGATGTTGCTAAGCTCTGACAAAGACATTGCAGCCTTCTCATTGGCCCACAAGCAAGAAGGGAGGTTACTGATGGAAAAATAAATCTAGAATATTCGCGATTACGAATATATAGCACTATATTCTACATCTTCGCGAATTCTCAAAGTGCCGATATTCGCAATAAAAATTTGCTATTAGAATATTCGCGATCAACACTACTTGACACTGTATTATCATAGTTATCTCTGATCTCACTGCCGGGATCGGAGATAACTCTGATCCTATTAGTTTAACTTGTCCCATGATACCATGGTCAATAGCAACCACGCACAGCATTTTTCATGATTTTCTTTTACCAGTGTACTGTGTTTTATTTCATACTGCTCTATAGTTTAATTGGCATTAAAAACATATGTCCTATAAACTCACTGCCTTGACAAAAATGCTTCAAAAAAGCTTTTAAAAATACTGCGCATGTAAGAAGTTTTTTGGCGGAAGTTTTTGGAGTACTTAGCTTGTCAATACTAATCATTAGTATGTCAATGCACACCCCTATTCCCCTACTGTACAGTCACTGTTCAGCCATTGAATGCGTTGAGAGGATTCCTGTGCAGGTTCACATAATAGAAAATAACTCCATCAGAATTCCTCTCTTTGCATTCAACAGCCGGTTTGAAATAGGGGTGAGTATTAATATAGAAATGACTAATCCATGGTTAATGGCAAGTATTGTATACATGTATTATTATCCTTGCCAGAGATGGCTGATTCCCTTTAAATAATAAAAAATGAAAACTATATAAATTTAGTATCACATTAATGGTATCAACCCACAAAAGGTGCGGCAACACGGAGCAGCCGTGATCTGATCGGGTTGCGGCTGTACTGTGGCAAAGAACTGTGTGGCCAGTTAGCCCGCAGCTTCCTTTCATTTAACATATGAAGACGGCATTGTGTAGTCGGTCTTTATTGTTAATGGCCGCACTACACCTTCAGTACTGCATAGCCATTAACAACGAAGACCGACTAAACAGTGCGGTATTCATTAGTTAAATGAAATACAGCTGCAGCCTAATTGTCTGCATGGTTCTTGACCGCATCACGGCCGCTCCTGGTGTACTGCTGACAACATTGCTATATTTTAGCCACTTTGCCTCTTAAAAAAATAAAAATGGATCAAAAAGCCATATGTTTCCCAAAATGGTATACTAAATACTATAGCTTGTTAATGTTAGTTTCACACTAGCACTAAACAGTTCCTGCAGGCTGCTCCAGTACAGGAACAGCCTGCTGAAGTCAATGGCATCTGGCAGAGCCGGAAACTACTGCTGCACCGGCAGGCCCTATTGACTATAGTAGGACACAGTGGGGATTCTGCCTTTTTCTGGTATTAGAGCAGCCTTTTTTGTCCGTCGAATCTTGACACTAATGCCAGAATGAGGCAGGAACCTCAATGGACTGAGTGCGGCCGTTCCATGCATTGGGGACTGCAATTTGTGGTCCCCAATGCACGAGCCCCATCCGTGCGGCAGCAGCGAAGGATCCAGTCACATTCAACTTGAATGGGTCCATGATGCGTCCGCAGCGTAAATAAATAGAACAAGTTAAAAAAAAAATGCGGTGCGTAGGTGTGCAGCTCCGTATTACGGACCCATTCAAGTGAATGGGTCCGCATCCGTGATGCGGGGAGCACACGGCCGGTTCCCGCATATTGCAGACCCGATGTTTGCAGGCCGCAATACGGGCCATGGCCGGCAATGGCCGTGTGCATGAGACCATAAAGAAATCACTTTAGCAAAATTCATACTCCGAAAGTCAAATGTCGCTTCTTTTTTTTTCGAGCTCTGCCTTGTGACCAAAAAGCTGATTATGATCTCATACGGCTTATTGTTGTATGTGGGAAAAATTGTGTATGCATTTGCAGGGTGCTTTTCCTTCTCTTAACCCTTCTGAAAAAAAATTGACCCAAAACTATGTTATTAGAAACATTTAGGGTCACATTTATCAAATCAAGTACATCAGTTCTGTGCCTTAAAAATGTTACAAGTCGTGTATAATGTGGCATTTGGTCTATTGTTGCAACATTTTTTCAAAGTGGTTTGTTGAAGAGCTAAAAGTGAGATTAGACCTGGAATTTGACACATTTACTATGTGTGACTTTAGCAAACGTCGCAAAAAAGACAGAACCTACGCCTGGCAACCCCCTGATCTACTTTTACACCTAAAGCTGTAAACCTCATTGCACTCACTCCAGATATATTCTTAAGGTGCACAATATCATAAATGTGGTGCAGGCACTCAAAGCAAAGACAGACTTAAAACTGACACAAAAACAAACTCAAATGATAAATGACCCCCTTAGTTTTTAAATGTATCAGTCCAATTGTAATAAGTGTTCAAACTGCCCACTATACGCTAAGTTTCATGAAGGGTGTAGTTTCCAAAATTGTCTCTTATGTTTTGGCACCTCAAGTCCTATGCAAACTTGAGTTGGCCTCTGAAAAATAGGGGCCCCAAAATTCACAAGATGCACCTTCATTTATGAGGCTGGTATTTGAATCAGATGGCACACTAGGACAACATATAGGATATTTCAAAAAATTAGGGTAATAACGGTTGAGTTGCATTTCTTTTTCACACCTCAGGTTTTCAAAAGAAAATTGATAAAATTTGTAAAATAGCAAAATAAATCAGAAGTACTACCACAGCTAATTAACTCCAAACCCACTGCCATCCTTCCATAACCACTCCCAGCAGTATACCCCTAGGTATTCACCAGGGCCCACTGCGAGACAGGATGAACTTGGCTGCTAGGGACCCAGCATATGTCTGTGGAGCCGATAACAGATTACTGGTGTGAGTGCATTAGGAGCAGACCTTCTAGAACATAGGTGTCAAACACAAGGCCCGCGGGCCGAATCCAGCCCGCCAGACCTCGTCATGTGGCCCGCGCAGCCGCCGCCGGCCGCCAGCCTTCACCTTTCTATTCTCGCTTTTTTTGACACAAGAAAGCCGCCTCTTCAGCGCATGCACGGCAGCCTACAAGCCAGAGAACGTCTGCCCTTAAGCGGCGCCGTCCGTTCTCCACAGGAAATAATTGTACCGTATATCCTAATTGCTTGTGTAGAATGCAGGCAGGCCGGGCGGGCGGCAGCGTAACTCCCTGATGTCACGTGCCTGCACCACCTCCTTTATGAATGAAGCAGGCGGCGCAGGCAAGTGACGTCAGTGAGTGACGCGCCGGCCGCCCGTCCTGCCTGCTGGCATTATACACAAGCAATAAGGATACACGGTACAATTAGGAGTGAGGAGGGGCATGTTTAATAACTTTTAATTCAATAATACATTTTATATTTGTATACTGGGGGGGGCGGCGGCGGGGGGGGGGGGGTTTACATGGAATCTGTGGATGGCACAGTTAAGGGGTGGGGGTCTGTGGATGGCACTGTTATGGGGTGGGGGGTCTGTGGATGGCTGTGGATGGCACTGTTATGGGGTGGGGGATCTGTGGATGGCACATATATAACACTGCCATCCACAGATCCCCCCCTGTAACAGTGCCAGCCACAGATCCCCCCCCTGTAACAGTGTCTGTCATCCACAGATCCCCCATAAGTGTCCGTCATCCACAGATCCCCCCATAAGTGTCCGTCATCCACAGATCCCCCCATAAGTGTCCGTCATCCACAGATCCCCCCATAAGTGTCCGTCATCCACAGATCCCCCCATAACAGTGTCCGTCATCCACAGATCCCCCCATAACAGTGTCCGTCATCCACAGATCCCCCCATAAAAGTGTCCGTCATCCACAGATCCCCCCATAACAGTGTCCGTCATCCACAGATCCCCCCATAACAGTGTCCGTCATCCACAGATCCCCCCATAACAGTGTCCGTCATCCACAGATCCCCCCATAACAGTGTCCGTCATCCACAGATCCCCCCATAACAGTGTCCGTCATCCACAGATCCCCCCATAACAGTGTCCGTCATCCACAGATCCCCCCATAACAGTGTCCGTCATCCACAGATCCCCCCATAACAGTGTCTGTCATCCACAGATCCCCCCATAATAGTGTCCTTCATCCACAGATGTTTAAAAAAAAATAAAAATTATTCTGACTATGTTTCTGCTTTCAGAGCTAGTTATTACTTACATTATTACAAAAAACAGTAATAATTGAATGCAGTGACAATAATTTATGATAATAAAGAGTGGACACATAATCCTACAGATACAACCGGCCCTTTGAGGGTGACCAAACTGCTGATGCGGCCCCCGATGAATTTGAGTTTGACACCCCTGTTCTAGAATGACTAGGAAAGACAAACACAAAGAATGCAGTATGTAAGGGGTTAATCCGGAGATAAGCCAAGGGAAGATTACCAGGAGAGCAGGCACAGTGAATGCAATACACAAGAGGTAAATCCAAATATGAGCAAAGGTTGATTACCATACCAGACCGAAGATAGTTGCCCAGTATAGAACTTAGGAAACAAACGTAATCCCAGGCAAACTTGCTAGAAAACAGCACATTTAAATCCCCCACCTAGCTCTGGGATTGGATAGAGAATCAGAAAGCTGATTGGCAAAGTATCCAGTCACTCCAGCAGTCAGGGCATGTCTGGGTAGCATGGCCACAACCCTGAATAGCCTTGCCTAGTGATACAAGGAGAACTCTTGACAGATGTGCCATTGATGTCAGATAGGTGCGGATCCTGCTTCTGGGACCCTTTTCTATCTCCAGAACGGGGACCCTGAAGTGCAGGAGAGCACACTGTCTATGAGCAGTGATCCTCTGTTCACTGCTATGTAACTTCCGAAAATAGGCAAACGGGCATGCTCACATCTCATAGCAGCGAATGGAGAGGTTGCCATGCCTGTGCAACTCATTCACCACCTTGAGACTTCCAAAAATAGCTGAGCACGTTCACTTGGCTATGTTCAGAAATATGAGATCTCCTTTGCTTTGGGGGCCCTGTTATAAAGATAGGAGAGGGTACCAACAGTTAAATTGATGGTATATCTTAACAATATCTTCAGATGGGAATACCCCCATGTGTAACCCACATTATTACACTGCCCGATGTTTGAGCAGAATTAGCACAGTTGGCGATAGTCACACCGATCGGCACGCGTTTGCAATGGACTATTACACAGGTTGATGCAAAGAAGGAATGAGGTGAAGAAGAAGTTGCAGGGGCCAGACTGGTCTTTGGAGTGCAGGGGCCAGACTGGTCTGTACAGACACTACTATTTTTCAGCCACTGCTGGCTTTGACTCATCTGTATTTTTGTCTGTGCATATTACAGTATAATAATGACTAGTGTGGTTCTATTGTTGCAATAGGCAACAATTTAGCACCATACTATGTAAGTAATTTTCCCCATTACCGCATTGCATTCATTTTATACAGTATGTTGCTGGCCCCTGGTTTCCTGGTGTGGGTCCTGCTGTCATTTTTTTTATGTATTATACCTTTAGTAAAGTCTTCTACATTATTCATATACAAAAGTGTTTACCATATTTATTTATATTTGGTGTTTTTAAATGCTACACTAGAATTCTGTCTAACCACTAAAATAAAACACTGAAAAGAAAATTTAAAAAAATTTAGAGCTGCCACAAATAATTAAAATGTTGATGTTGTAAATCCAATTTTAGGGCTGAACCCAATTTTCTATTCTCATTATGGAAAGATAAAATCCATTCTCACTGCAGTTGTCAATAAGTTTGGTTAACTTTTAATCAGGTCGTTATGCATGGACATGGATCCGCTTTTTAGCAGGGATAAGATCAAATTAATTGGAACTCACGTGTGCATATTTGTCATCCAAGACTGCGAAGTCGCGATTACTAGATCTGTAAAGGACTGTGTAAGGCAGAACTGTAAGCCAAGGAAATAAAACGACTTTCTATATGCAATTTCACAGGTTGGGAATGTCATTAGCTTCTATGCTTTATATGTGATATGCCTCATTATTGCTTTTGCCTCAGATAAAGCCTTGGCTGCTGATGATCTCACTGCTGCATGTTGGGAAAAATAATCCATGTACACAGTTCGACATTTAATAAAACTACAGTCGTGGCCAAAAGTTTTGAGAATTACATAAATATTGGAAATTGGAAAAGTTGCTGCTTAAGTTTTTATAATAGCAATTTTCATATACTCCAGAATGTTATGAAGAGTGATCAGATGAATTGCATAGTCCTTTTTTGCCATGAAAATTAACTTAATCCCAAAAAAAACTTTCCACTGGATTTCATTGCTGTCATTAAAGGACCTGCTGAGATCATTTCAGTAATCGTCTTGTTAACTCAGGTGAGAATGTTGACGAGCACAAGGCTGGAGATCATTATGTCAGGCTGATTGGGTTAAAATGGCAGACTTGACATGTTAAAAGGAGGGTGATGCTTGAAATCATTGTTCTTCCATTGTTAACCATGGTGACCTGCAAAGAAATTCGTGCAGCCATCATTGTGTTGCATAAAAATGGCTTCACAGGCAAGGATATTGTGGCTACTGAGATTGCACCTCAATCAACAATTTATAGGATCATCAAGAACTTCAAGGAAAGAGGTTCAATTCTTGTTAAGAAGGCTTCAGGCGTCCAAGAAAGTCCAGCAAGCGCAAGGATCGTCTCCTAAAGAGGATTCAGCTGCAGGATCGGAGTGCCACCAGTGCAGAGCTTGCTCAGGAATGGCAGCAGGGAGGTGTGAGCGGATCTGCATGCACAGTGAGGCGAAGACTTTTGGAAGATGGCCTGGTGTCAAGAATGGCAGCAAAGAAGCCACTTCTCTCCAAAAAAAACATCAGGGACAGATTGATCTTCTGCAGAAAGTATGGTGAATGGACTGCTGAGGACTGGGGCAAAGTCATATTCTCAGATGAAGCCTCTTTCCGATTGTTTGGGGCATCTGGAAAAAGGCTTGTCCGGAGAAGAAAAGGTGAGCGCTACCATCAGTCCTGTGTCATGCCAACAGTAAAGTATCCTGAGACCATTCATGTGTGGGGTTGCTTCTCATCCAAGGGAGTGGGCTCACTCACAATTTTGGCCAAAAACACAGCCATGTATAAAGAAAGGTACCAAAACACCCTCCAACAGCAACTTCTTCCAACAATCCAACAACAGTTTGGTGAAGAACAATGCATTTTCCAGCACGATGGAGCACCGTGCCATAAGGCAAAAGTGATAACTAAGTGGCTCGGGGACCAAAACGTTAAAATTTTGGGTCCATAAATGTCATGTAATTGTCGATAAAAGCCTTTGAAACGTATGAAGTGCATGTAATTATATTTCACTACATCACAGAAACAACTGAAACAAAGATCTAAAAGCAGTTTAGCAGCAAACTTTGTGAAAACTAATATTTGTGTCATTCTCAAAACTTTTGGCCACGACTGTATATTCAGGATACAGATCCCTGCCTTGCACTATCCAATCGACTTTCTGTAGAAATGATCTACACAGTGTAGTAAAATTAAAATGGCTAATGATGTTAAGGGCGTTTTTCACACTCCTGATATCGATGACCTATACTCAGAATAGGTCATTTATATCCAATCCCTGTCGAACACTAGTACCCACAACAATCGACTGTTTTCTGCAACCTCCGGTCCTGGAACTAGTACTTTGAATGAAACAGGAAGCACAGTGGTCATGCTAGGTTACTGCAGCTCAGATACTATTGAAGTGAATGGTAGATGGCTGCAGTAATACAAAATGGCCACTACACTTTGAAAGGCACTGTGCTTCCTGTTACATCGGAAGTGCTAGATCTAGAGTCGGAGGCTGCTGGGAACATTTGATTGGTGGGGTATGGGGTGTCAGACCCTGACATATTGGATAATAATGACCTATCCTGAGAGTAGATCATCATTATCAAGAGCCTGGAAAACCCCTTTAAAATATTAACCTAGGTGTGTCTCTTTAACTTATATTGATTTTGACGTTCCTTTCTTGTGGTGACATTGTTTACAAAAGGAAAAAGGAAAACTATTTCCAAAATTGCTATGTTCCGTCATTCTGCTAACCTGGTCTGTAACAAAGTTTTCTAGAATCAGCAGCCAGAATGGCTGTACTTCCTGTTGTCACTTTTGCCAAAATAGTCAGCCCAACAAATAGCAATATTTCTGTAAAGAAACAAAACTACCAAATTGTGTTACTTGTATTACTGCACTTTACTGTTTTCTCTGCTCAGCAGTGACCCACTGTGTATGGAACTTCAAATGGGACGTAGTGTAGTTCTCTTCATAGTCAGGTGCCCCAATGTGCAGTGACCCCCCCCTTCCCTTTTCTCCCATTGATTCTCTTTCTCAGGCTCAATTTATTTATGTTGCTTTATTTGTTTGTTTTCATCTGTTACCTCATGGTCATTCAAATAAGACCCTGTTCTTACTTGTTCCACCATTATTTTTGATGGAAAGAAGGTTGCAAAAATAGCAAAAATGATGTCACAAATGTCAAAGTCAGATCTTTTTGGACTTCCTTGAGCTCCAGAGGCTAATTGTGACTATAACCACTGCCTCCTCTATGGTTACACTTTTGTTGTAATGGCTTTTATTTGACAGAATGCCTTTTTGTTATTCTAAATGGTGTCAAAATAATAAAATATGTGCTACCCTACCGATCCCCTAATAGACAATAGGAAGCTGCTAGCTGCTTTTAAGGAGCCAGTGGACACCTTTAATTTCTGGGCTACTGCAGTTGAAAAATAGAGAGGTTTCAGCAACATGTCTTAAAATCTTAAAATCTTTATTGGGTCACATTAGAATAAATAAATAAAAAATCCAAGAAAGTGCATAGTTATAGCCTATGCATTTCAGAATGTTTTCTGCTGTCCATAACTATGCACTTTCTTGGATAAAAAAATAAATAAATCTAATGTGACCCAATAAAGATTTTAAGATTTTAAGATGTGTTGCTAGAACCTCTCTATTTTGAAAGTGTTTACCCGTGGCTGGAGTGGCATTACTCATGTGCACCACCTCATCCATAGACTGAGACATTCAACCTGCAGATTGGCGAGGCAGGCTGATTTCCCCTTTAATTTTGTATTTTATGCTGAATATGCTATGTCTACCCCTGAACAGAGCCTTACACAACTGAAATAAAGTACAAAATTCTATGTAGCTCTTACATTTTTCTCTGTTTCCTAGTCCAAGCCAACATGATATAATGAATACTTAAGGCTCACTCTTCAATATCGAGTCTAAGTGTTCCGTTTGGAGTTTCTCTAATGATCAGAGTTGGTGTCATTCCTTCTCCATTTTCATTAGAAAGCTAACAGTTCCCCATTGCACTTGGAGATTACTTATTAAGCCGTTCTTATTTTTAGAAATCAATAGTTTTCTTCAAAAATAAATACCAAGCATTTCCTGACTGGCCCTCTGCCAGGTGAGCCGATAATTCAGTTCATTTCCAATGCATGCTTCTGGCCTTCTAAAGAGCACAATGGCTTTTGTTCATTGATCTTACAAGGCGTTGATCAGAAATAATGTAGACAATTAATTAATATATTGCCCACTTTTTTTTTTCTCGGTTCGCTAATGAGGTCGATAGAGCACAGCAACCTAAAAAACAATTGCATTATCCTCCACTTTGAGGATTATAAACAGACAAACAGGATCATTAAATAGTGTCTGTAAGAAATGAAAAAATCTTGTTATTACACTGAAGATTTAGAGGGAAAAAAAGCTCAATTATAATTAGCATGGCCAAGGTCATATGTTTAAATAGGCATGGATACAACTGGCATACAAATGAGAAACATTACAGTCTCATGGCTAAAAAAAATCCAAGAAATTAATATGGATTGCTAATTTCTAATTATGAGCTAATTAGCATTGTGCCAACCGTTGATCTTGATGGATTGACTAAGAAAAGAAGAGGTTGGAAGAGATAACCTTTCCTATGATGAAACGAGAATGTAACTTTTTTTTCTTACATGTTTTGCTCCTTTGTGGCATTCTGCGAAGATGATACATTCAGCTATGGAATATGGAAAAGGTTTTCTGGAAGTCTACTTTCACAGTGGGATAGTTTACATTTTTTTAAGCACAGTGAAACCTCTTTGAAATAACCAAAATGTAAGGTTGTTGTCTTCTCCAAAAAAATGTCTGCCTGTATGCCTAATGTGTGGTGGAACCAAAAGTTTCTAAAAGGGAATTTTGACTGTGTAAGGGAATAATGGCCTTCAAAAAGAGGGAGACTTCTTGAGAAGTTTTCCATCATTTATCCTGTTTATTAGTTTTTACATTTTAGATAATTTTTTTTACCAAATATGAAGTTAAGCTTATGGTATGTTAATGATTTAAGACAGCAGATGGTTTGACCCTTGACAATCAAGACAGAGCTTCTAAACTAGAAAGCAAAGATTGAGAATGAGGCTGGATCAGTTGTTTTTTGAAGTTTTACAGGTGTTTTTGGGGCATCTTTTTAGCCGATTCATTTTGCCAGTAGCTTAACCATCTTAGTGCGACTCGAAGTTTAACATAATTTCTGTACAAAAGGCACTTGTTATCGGCCCATGTTTGGTTCTGTTAAACATGCATAGAAATTGCAACTAAATACTAACTTTAAGCTTTAGATTTGCATATTGATATTTGTGAAATGCAGTACAAATGTGTCCTTCCTTACCTTATCAAAAATATAATTAAATGGTTGTCCAGAATTTTGATATTAATGAGCTATACAATATCATTCACTTCTACTTCACAATGGACAGAGCTATGTAATTCTGGCACTGACTTCCGCCACCGTAGTTACAGTTTGGCAGGGGTGAGGCGTGTCTGACCCACCCTGATATGATATTGATGGCTTATCCTGAGGAGAAGCCATCAATATCAAAATCGTGGACAACTTCATAAGACTCTGATTTCTCACAATACAAATTCAATACATCATCCTGTCATGGTGGCAAACCCTTGACAGTCTGCCATGGAAATCACACCAACTAGATCACCACATGTAGATACTTATAACATAAAAAGGGGGGGGCGGGCTTGAGCGTGCATGGAGTAAGATGTGCGACGCTGAGCTCCCAGCAAAATCTCCTGGTTGATATCCAGTAAATCACTAACAAAACCCCGCTATAGAATCCAGAACCTGACGGTCTTAGTTACCAGTGATGAGCGGCAGGGGCAATCTTCGAATTTGCGATAATTTGCGAATATTTGGGCGAATATTCGTCATATATTCGCAAATTCGAGAATTCGTGTTCTCCAGTCATTATTTTCTTGATTGCAAAAATCGGCAATCGGAAAATTTGCAATAGAATTCTGCAATGCGAAAATTTTCGGTCAAGACTACTCCTAAAGTCAAAGATATTGCAGCCTTCTCATTGGCCCACAAGCAAGAAGCAGGGAGGGATCATGGGTACTGAATATTCGCAATTACAAAGATATAGCACTAATAGATATCTAGATATTCACGAATTCTTGAAGTGCCAATATTCGCGATAAAAATTTGCGATTAGAATATTCGCTATCAACACTATTAGAGACATCTGGCAGCGCCATAATGTGCAAGCACGACCACCGTTGATGGATTGCGGGATGGTTGTAACCATGGAAATGAGCAGTGCATAATGTGATTTAAAAATGAATCCAGCCAGCAAAGGAAGCAATATGGATGATAACAATACATTAGTAAATGTCTTGTACTAACTTTCCCTACATGATAAATGTCACTTGCAGAAGTGACACAACCTCTTTTCAAACCAAAGGCGGAGGGTCATATGTTCTCAGTTTACTACATAGATTTCAGTTTTGGTATAACACTTACCTATTCTACTGCACTGTGTCAGAGTAGCATAGTACCTGCTGGGGGTTTTGTAAGGCAGAAGGTGGTTACGTACCAATGTTGGATGTTTTTTTCTTTATCTGGGTGGTGTGTTTGATATGCTAAGGTATTTTTATACTACTCCTAGTTCCCAGGTCACTGGGGATAAATGTATTTGAATGAGAAGGGGGAGGATTATGAGATGTTTTTAGTGGGGGCACAGTGTGTCACAGGTTCCCTATATAATATTCTGCAAATCACTCTACTTCTAGTGTTATTGGTATACCCGACATGCCAATTGCATTATAGTGTCATTGGCAAGAACAATTAGCTTAGTGTCGTGGAATGTGCAGATATGGGAAGTGCCTCTAAGCGACAGGCAATTTTTGCATCCATTGCACCCAGCCATAGTATGACTTTCTGAGACCCACCTCATACCTAGTCAGACGCATCTGATGCACAAGCCTCATGTCTATCACTCCACTTATACCACACATGCACAGGGGGAGGGGGATTAGTGTTCTTGTGCACAGGTTTGTACCATTTTCTTTTCACCTCTCCCTTATTGATAGCAAAGGTAGGTTAGTGTGCTTGAACTGTACCTTATTTCATCTTTCAATCTCTTTAATAGAGGTAGATCTCATTGACTTTTGGAGGCTCAAACATTTGGGTATTAAGCAATAATCTTGTTATTCAAGCTCACATCATTGCCTATCCCATATTGATCTGGCTGTGGAGTCCTCTAAGTTTTTGTCGGTGTTACCAAAACCGGGCAAGGATCCCACTGTTGTGGATTCCTAAAGACCCATCTCATTTCCGACAGCAGACAAATTCTGGCTAAGGCCCTGGCAAATAGGCTGATTAAAGTGATAATACATTTGATCGATGAGGATCAATCTAGTTTTATACCTGGCAGGTCCACCTCGATCAATCTGCATAGATTATTTTTAAATATCCAAATGGAGAGGAAATTAAATGGATGAGGGGTGGTGATATCACTTGATGCGGTCAAAGCGTTCAATAGTGTAGAATAGGCCTATCTGTGAAAGAATATGGAAAAGATGGGGTTTGTCCCAAACCTTATTAGATGGGTACAACTACTATATGTTATGGAGTATTTATCAAAGTAATTTGAGCTGGAGAGGGGTACAAGACACTACTGTTTGCATTACCATTGAGCAACTAGCATGCATTATAAGGTCATCTAATGGCTTTTTTGGGTTTCAACAGGGAGGAGCTTATATTGCTATACACTGACAATGTTATTGCATGTGGTAAATATGGCGGCATCCATAGATGGTATTATTCATATGATACAGGAATTTGGTCATCACTCAGGGCTCTCTATAAACTGGGGTAAATTGGTCATTCTTCCATTGGACACTCTTCCAGGTGGGTTGGATCTACATCATATTAACTTGCAGGTGGTAGACTCGTTAAAGTACCTTGGCATAGAGGTGTCTAGGCAAATCTCAGATTACTGCTCAGCTAACCTTATTCCTTTGCTATCCAAGTTTGCACGTAAGGTGGACATCTGGTTTAAGCTTCCTCTGTCAGTGATTGGGAGTAGTGATGAGCGGCAGGGGTCATATTCGAATTCGCAATATTTCGCAAATATTTTGTAGAATATTCGTCGAATATTCGCAAATTCGAAAATTCGCGAATTTTAGAAGTACCTGTATTCGCGATAAAAATTCGAAATTCGAATATTCGTGATCAACACTAATTGGGAGTGGTAATCTAATTAAAATGGTTTTAATGCTGCAATTATTATACTTCTTGCATAAGTCCCTGATGTGGATTCCAGGTAGATTATTTTTTAAGGTCAATAGACTGTTTAGATCCTTACTATGGAAGCAGGGGACCAACAGAATTAGACTGGTCACCTTGAAGTTGGATAAACTTTCTCGGGGATTAGCCATACTGAACCCTTTCCGCTATTTTGTGGTGGACCAGCTGCAATATCTGAAACAATGGGGAGAGGTGGAAGGATGGGCTGCAGGTATGCAACTTCCAATTTCAGCAGTGGAAGTCGGGGTGGGGACCACTATGGTACAATTGCTTTCTTTAAACCTCATGAAAAAGGTATATACGGTTTAAAACTAAGGAGATATTGAAATGCCAGGCACTTACTAACTATACCCCGCTGTGGAAGAATCTGGCTCTTCCAGAAACATTCTGGCTAGATGGCTTTTCTACCTCGCAGCAAAAGGGAATTTGGAAGGTAGCACATCTATATATAGGTACAGTCCTCAAAATGTATCAACAATTACAAGAGGAATTTAGTCTTCTAATGCATCATTTTTATAAATACTTGCAATTAATCCAAAAAGAATGTGATTCGCATTCAGACTTAGATCTGGGGTAGTTCTTGGGCCAGCAAAGGGTGTTATATCAAGAACATACAGTTCTCTGCTAACTGAATTTCTGAAAGGTTACCTGTTAAATATACGTAATAAGCGGGAGGTCACAACTGTATTATCAGCCACCTAACCAGCTGGTCCAATTAACAGTCAAAAGAAATTTAAAAGAAGAGAGTTGTTGTTTTTTATTTAATTTTTAATCTATAAATTGTGCCCCTTTGCTTTATTGTTATGAAGACACATTTTATTTTGATTTATGTGTCTCTCTCCCCCTATCAGACAGCCCCATCACCATCCAGTTCCTAGCTTACACCATTGCCAGCGCTACATTAACCCCTTAACAACCTGGCTATTTAAGCCTTAAAAATGTGGCAATTTTTGCAAATTTTTTATCCTCATATTGCAAGAGCCATCATTTTATATTTCATTAATGTAGCCATATGAGGGCCGTTTTTTATGTGACAAGTATTTTTTTTCAGTGTAAACATTTAGGGTATATATAATATTGAATACCTACAATTCTGCATTTTTTATTTATTAACTTTTTTATTTTTTGTAGGGGGGAGGGTTCATTTTCATGATGTTCCTTAATTGGTATAAATGACATGTTACATTATTGTGTAGGCCAGTACGGTTAAAGAGAAATAACACATTTTTATAATATTTTTATGTTTTAATACTTTTGCACAGTAAAAACACTTAGAAATCATTTATTTCCGTGTTGCCATATTCTGAATGCCATAACTTTATTTTTTCATTGAAAGATCTGTGTGAGATGAGAACTTATGGTTTGCGGGTTGAGTTGGCATTGGCATTGTTTTAGGGTCATATTATGGTACTTTTATTTCAGTTTTTGGGAGCTGAAGCGACAATAAAAAAAACAAACACCACCAATTTAAGTGTTGTAATATTTGTGCAATTTTCTGACTTATTTTTCCTTTTTTATAATTAAAATATTTTATTTCAGTCCCACTAGTATACCTGGACTTTATTATTTCTATAATACACTGTATTACTTTTGCATTGCAACAAGCATATTAAGATGGCAAACAACGGGGCCTAAGTAAGGTCCCCCGGCTGCCATTATAACAAAAGACACTATGATCACATTGCAGGGTGGAGGCTTCCCTCTTTCCTGCCACTTAGATCTAAGGGGAGAACCAACCCTAAACCACTATGTAACACAATATCATGTGTGGACACATAACTACTGAACCGAATCATCAAAACCACACATGCAGTACAAAAACATCTTTATTATATCACATCAAAAGACATACATTGAATAAATAATATAAATGATAAAATAATCCATGCATAAGGTCCTGAGCAAATGACAACCTTTTCCCCCCTTCCCCCCAGATATTGGTCCACACATATATCCCACCAAAAAGTGGGATGTAATTAGGGGGTAAATCTATCCCCAATATTCCTGTTAGATTATAATGACCCACAGTTAGTATACAATCAAGGACATAGGTATTATTCTATATGAGCAGATGTTTAACACTTGCAAATAATATCATAAATAAATCCCACATTCCTTCTCATTAGTCCAAATGGACACACAAGGCTATCCAAAAAAAAAAACATTACATAACATGGGAAATCATACAGACCAAAAGCTGGGGGGAAGGGGCGAAAAACCCCGATGTACGTTTCGCCCCCCAGAGAAATGGTAGGGGCACCCCTGATCACCATGACCAGCATGGTTCATGAACTAGGGCCCAACCATGATGTAATTTTTTTTACAGGTTAGGAATGATTTAAAAAAAGCTAAATAATAATATACATTTCCTATTATATTTGCTATTCTGTATGTATGAATAGCATTACCATATCAAAACTACGCACTGCAGTCCAATACTTTATTCACTTTGTGATGCCTTTTATTTCTTTTTGGCTTCAAGGTGAAGGTTATTTGACTTAACCTAGAAAGTTGCAAACACGGTTTTGCAATTATTTTGGTTGCAAGTGTCAACATTTTATCCCGAAGCTTTTTGTAGACAGTACGACACAGATTCCTACTTTCAGCCTGCTAATACTCATGCATGTGTTTCATTATTTATCACTTTAACATGTAAGCAGGTTTTGCTGAGAATTCTTTGAATTTGTGGTGGAAAAATGCAAATATGAACCTTTTTTATTATATTATTACAGCTTTTTCTTGCTTATTTCTATACCGAAACTTACTATACTTGTCACAAGCCATTATCGCACATCGACCAGAAAGAACATGTAATTACTCTTCCAATATTTCATTAGTTTTATGATACGTAATATGAAACACGCTATCAATATTGACTGGTCCTTCTGAAAGATTTCATTTCTGTATCTTCCATTCTACCTTGTCAGAGCAATTTGTCACCATTTTTATACATCTTATATCTCAGTAAAGTCTCATTTCCCCGGCATACTGTCATGGACTATTAGTCTGAAACAAAGTTCAGTCTTCAAAATAATGAAAAAAGAGGAACCAGAAAAAGGAAAGCTAGCCACCACTGCAGTAACGTCTACTACTCCCAACAGGTCTGCTGGATATGCTACATTAACCATTAAAGTCAGTCAGCAAGAGTGGTCTGGTTTATGCTGATACAGTGTTACCTCTACTGTTCGAAGAATGGATACAGTGAAGCAGCATGGAATCAAATAAAAATGGTATAAAACCAACCACTGTAAAATGGTTAACATTCCTAAAAGTATCATCTAGGATTCATTGCACTTTACAGAAGTTTCCATGATATGAACTAGCTTGTTTACGTGTTTGCAAACTCTTATACCATCTATCATTTTATTTTACAACATCTACACTATACTCACTGAGGTTTAAACAGTTTCTAAGGTACTTTGCACTGGTACTTTGCACTCTATAACCTCAATTCTATTTACTTCTATCATGATCACGAACGTGGGAGCCATTGATGGCGAGACAGCCCACCAGTGCAAGTTCATGACCTTAATATGGTAAATGATCCTTATCTACGTCTTTAGTGTTAGCTGTTTTTTGGTTACATTGAGTAGAACAGTTTATGGTCAAAGGAATGACAATGTCAGCAAAGAGTCTTTAAAGTGCCTGCCTGCTGGGTCGGAGAAACTTGTTCCTGTCTCAAATTAGAACTGTCTCTGGGGCTTATGCACACTATAGGTATGTCATGTGATTGCAGCAGATGTATCCACCCCTTCTGTACTTTGGGAAAAATTTTCATAAGTCATAGTCTCATGTGCCTATCTTTTAGTCCCCATTATCTGTATATGATTTTATGTAATTGTTGTGTGATATTGTCTATGTTATCTGTTGTGTGATTCTTAGGAATATGCCGAGTAATTCTATATCTTATGCCGTATTTTATTTTATTTTTTATGCTGACCCTGACAGTATACCATGGCATATACAGTCGTGGCCAAAAGTTTTGAGAATGACAAAAATATTGGAAATTGGAAAAGTTGCTGCTTAAGTTTTTTAATAGCAATTTGCATATACTCCAGAATGTTATGAAGAGTGATCAGATGAATTGCATAGTCCTTCTTTGCCATGAAAATTAACTTAATCCCAAAAACATCTTTCCACTGCATTTGGTGATTGGGTTAAAATGGCAGACTTGACATGTTAAAAGGAGGGTGATGCTTGAAATCATTGTTCTTCCATTGTTAACCATGGTGACCTGCAAAGAAACTCGTGCAGCCATCATTGTGTTGCATAAAAATGGCTTCACAGGCAAGGATATTGTGGCTACTAAGATTTCACCTCAATCAAGAATTTATAGGATAATCAAGAACTTCAAGGAAAGAGGTTCAATTCTTGTTAAGAAAGCTTCAGGGCGTCCAAGAAAGTCCAGCAAGCGCCAGGATTGTCTCCTAAAGAGGATTCAGCTGCGGGATCGGAGTGCCACCAATGCAGAGCTTGCTCAGGAATGGCAGCAGGCAGGTGTGAGCGCATCTGCACGCACAGTGAGGCGAAGACTTTTGGAAGATGGCCTGGTGTCAAGAAGACTCTCAGTGGGACTGAGCTGTATTTAGGCCATAGGACTGATGAACAGGTCATCACTGGCCTAGGAAAAGCTGAAAGAAGGCCGTAGCACCACTGTGAGCGCAGATGCCTTTTCAAACAGCTGATCGCAGGAGTCCAGGACCTCTACCGATTAGATACTGAGGACTTGGCCAGAGAATAGGTCATCACTTTTTTAAGCTGAAAAGCTCCTAAACACCTGCTGTGATTGGTGCAGCCATGTTTAAGGTGTTATGCATTTCCATGGGGCTTGTGTTTAAAATTCAGGAAACATCTTCTTACTAGAGATGTCGCAAACATAACATTTTCCGTTCGCGAACGGCGAACGTGAATTTGTGCAAATGTTCGCGAACGGGCGAACCGGGTGAACCACCATAGACTTCAATAGGCAGGCAAATTTTAAAACCCACAGGGACTCTTTCTGGCCACAATAGTGATGGAAAAGTTGTTTCAAGGGGACTAACACCTGGACTGTGGCATGCCGGAGGAGGATCCATGGCAAAACTCCCATGGAAAATTACGTAGTTAACGCAGAGTCGGGTTTTAATCCATAAAGGGCATAGATCACCTAACATTCCTAAATTGTTTGGAATAACATGCTTTAAAACATCCAGTGTGTGTATACGATCAGGTATGATGTTGTATCGATCAGGTAGTGTTACGCCCGCTTCACAGTGACAGACCAAACTCCCCATTTAACGCACCACAAACAACTGCAAAGAGTTGTCAATAGTTGACACACTTATGACATAAATTTTATTCCTCTATGCGTCAATCTTGGTGTAGTGATGACTGTGCTCGTGCACACGTTAGGGAGATTACAGGCGATGGCGGTTTTTCAAAGCCTATGGTCGTGCTGAGGTAGTTCAGTGACAGTTAAGTGACCCAGAAAACAATGATTCTGCAGTGTGGGCCCATTGTTGGCCTAGTAGGCTTTAATGATCACCTTAGATGATCACAAAGAAAATTAATGTTTTTTCTAAGAAAAATTATCCAGCCGATCGCTTTTGGTCTGTTCACAATGAAGCAACGACTTTATCATCTGGGGTGTGCCAACATTGCCAACACACTCATAGAGGTGATCGCTTCATTGTGATACGCAAGCCCCTTCACCACAACATGGTAACGATCACGAAGGGGAATTGACACATGTATGTGCCTTTTTTTTTTTTTTGTTTTTGCAGCCACAGTGCAGCTTTAGAGGCCAGAAAAATTAGGCATGTACACATGCCTGAAAAATTAGGTATTGTTGCAGCCGCTGATGTTTTCCAGGCAGAAAGTGTACTAAAACATTGCGGCTTGAACCCTAGTTGGTGGCGGAGAAGTCACTCAAGTCATCAGGCATGCAGAGATTAAATACAGCAGCGTGGGGACCATTTTTAGCCCAAGGCATCTCATCAGGCCTTTTTTAGTCAAATGCATCCCCCACTGTCAGTCCCTTCGGGATCCATGCCTCATTCATCTTAATAAAGTTGAGGTAATCTAGACTTTTTTAACCTAGGCGACTTCTCTACTCAGTGACAATACCTCCTGCTGTGCTGAAGGTTCTTTCTGACAGGACACTTAAAGCGGGGCCGGCCAGAAGTTCTATCGCAAATTGGGATAGCTCAGGCCACAGGTCAAGCCTGCACACCCAGTAGTCAAGGGGTTCATCGCTCCTCCTCGATATCTGCAGTTAAGGCGAGGTAGTCTGCTACCTGTCGGTCGAGTCGTATTCTGAGGGTGGCCCCCGAAGGGCTGTGGCGATGCGTAGGACTTAAAAAGCTCTGCATGTCCTCCATCAACAACATGTCTGTAAAGCGTCCTGTCCTTCCCGGCGTGGTCGTTGTAGGAGGAGGATTACTTTCACCTCTTCCCCTGTTAGATTCTCGTTGTGCTGTGACATCACCCTTATAGGCTGTGTAAAGCATACTTTTTAACTTGTTTTGGAACTGCTGCATCCTTTCCGACTTCCGGTAATTCGGTAACATTTCAGGCACTTTCTGCTTATACTGGGGGTCTAGTAGCGTGGCCACCCAGTACAGGTCGTTCTCCTTCAGCCTTTTTATACGAGGGTCCCTCAACAGGCATGACAGCATGAAAGACCCCATTTGCACAAAGTTGGATGCCGAGCTACTCGTGCCCCTTTCCTCGTCCTCACTGATCTCATTGAAGGTCTGTTCTTCCCCCCAGCCACGTACAACACCACGGGTCCCAGATAGGTGACAACGAGCACCCTGGGATGCCTGCTGTGGTTGGTCTTCCTCCTCCTCAAAGCCACATTCCTCCCCTGACTCCTCTTCCTTAGACTCCTCTTCCAGCGTTGCCGCAGGTCCAGCAAGCGATGATGATGAGGCTGTTTCTGGTGGTGATGGTGACCACAACTCTTCCTCTTCACGCTCATCTACGGCCTAATCCAGCACTCTTCGCAGGGCATGGTCCAGGAAGAAAACAAATGGGATGAGGTCGCTGATGGTGCCTTCGGTGCAACTGACTAGGTTTGTCATCTCCTCAAAAGGACGCATGAGCCTACAGGCATTGCGCATAAGCGTCCAGTAACATGGCAAAAAAATACCCAGCTCCGCAGAGGCTGTCCTAGCACCCCGGTCATACAAATACTCGTTGACTGCTTTTTCTTGTTGGAGCAGGCGGTCGAACATTAGGAGTGTTGAATTCCAACATGTCGGGCTGTCGCAAATCAAGCGCCTCACTGGCATGTTGTTTCGCCGCTGAATATCGGAAAAGTGCGCCATGTCCGTGTAGAAACACCTGAAATGGCCACACACCTTCCTGGCCTGCTTGAGGACGTTCTGTAAGCCTGGGTACTTATACACAAAGCGTTGTACGATCAGATTCAACACATGTGCCATGCACGGCACATGTGTCAACTCGCCCAAATTCAATGCCGCCAACAGATTGCTTCCGTTCTCACACACCACTTTGCCGATCTCCAGTTGGTGCGGGGTCAGCCACTGATCCACCTGTGCATTCAGGGCGGACAGGAGTGCTGGTCCGGTGTGACTCTCTGCTTTCAGGCAAGTCAACCCCAAGACGGCGTGACACTGTTGTATCCGGGATGTGGAATAGCCCCTGGGGAGCTGGGGGGGTGCAGTTGATGTGGAGCAAGACGCAGCAGCAGAAGAGGACTCAGCCGAGGAGGTTAGCGAAGAGGATGGAGTAGGAGGAGTAGAGGAGGTTGCAGCAGGCCTGCCTGCAAGTCGTGGCTGTGTCACCAACTCCGCTGCAGAGCCACGCATTCCATGCTTGGCAGCCGTCAGCAGGTTTATCCAATGTGCAGTGTACGTGATATACCTGCCCTGACCGTGCTTTGCAGACCAGGTATCAGTGGTCAGATGGACCCTTGCCCCAACACTGTGTGCCAGATATGCCATGACTTCCTTTTCCACAATAAAGTACAGGTTGGGGATTGCCTTTTGAGAAAAAAAAATTCGGCCGGGTACCTTCCAATTTTTTGAAGGCCTCAGACTCCACCAGCTTGTATGGTAATAGCTGGTGGGCTAAGAGTTCCGACAAGCCAGCTGTCAGACGCCGGGCAAGGGGGTGACTCTGTGACATGGGCTTCTTACGCTCAAACATTTCCTTGACAGACACCTGACTGTGGGCAGATGAGCAGGAACTGCTGAAGGTGAGAGGCGGAGTGGCGGGTGGTTGAGAGGGGGCAAGGAGGACAGCAGTGGTTGACGTGGCTGAAGATGCTGGACCAGAAGGAGGATGGTGGCTTTGAGTTTGTGTGCTGCTTTCCCTCATGTGTTGATCCCATAGGCGTTTGTGATGTGAGATCATGTGCCTTCGCAAAGCAGTTGTACCTAGGTGGGTGTTGGACTTCCCACGACTCAGTTTCTTTTGGCACAGGTTGCAAATGGAATCGCTGTTATCAGAGGCAGACACACAAAAAAATTCCACACTGCTGAGCTTTGCAATTCCATTCTGGTGGTGGAAACAGCATGCGTTCAATGGCGTGCTGTCTGGCTGACCCCGGGTGCCGATACATGCTGTCTAACTGTGCCACTAGCTCCTTGCGACGACCTCCCCCTGCTTCCAACTCATCTCCCCCTCCTCTCTGTCTCCCCATCTGAACTTTCCCCCTGTTCTTCTTCTCTTTGAGCGGGCACCCACGTGACATCCACGGACACATCGTCATCATCAACCGCTTCACTTGTATCTGACAACTCAGCAAAGGAAGCAGCAGCGGGTACAACATCATCATCATCACACTGTACGTGTGTAATGCTGCCTGACTGAGACATATCCCTGTTATCTACATCCTCTGGCAATAATGGTTGCGCATCACTCATTTCTTCCAACTGATGTGTAAATAACTCCTCTGACAGATCAGGTGAAGCGGCTGTGGTGCTAGTGGGAGTGGTGGCATTATTCTAGGGCCAAAGGAAATCATAGCACCACGACAACGACAGCCCCTGCGGGGTGGCCTGCCTCTGCCTGTCATTTTTTTTTAGATTAGTGGTACTATGCGTGCAAGGTACTGTGCCACCCTATATGAGTGGTGGGCAGTGGGCACAGTACAGTCAGTGGGCCTGACACTCACTGGCAGGCAACTGCAATTATATTACAGAGGAAAAATTTTATGACTTTTTCATCTTCAAGGTACTGTGCCACCCTATATGAGTGGTGGGCAGTGGGCACAGTACAGTCAGTGGGCCTGACACTCACTGGCAGGCAATTGCAATTATATTACAGAGGAAAAATTTAATGACTTTTTTATCTTCAAGGTACTGTGCCACCCTATATGAGTGGTGGGCAGTGGGCACAGTACAGTCAGTGGGCCAGACACTCACTTGCAGGCAACTGCAATTATATTACAGAGAAAAAATTAAATGACTTTTTTTTATCTGCAAGGTACTGTGCCACCCTATATGAGTGGTGGGCGGTGGGCACAGTACAGTCTGTGGGCCTGAAACTCACTGGCAGGCAACTGCAATTATATTACAGAGGAAAAAATTAATGACTTTTTTATTTGCAAGGTACTGTGCCACCCTATATGAGTGGTGGACACTGGCAGTGGGCACAGTACTGTCAGTGGGCCTGACACTCACTGGCAGGCAACTGCAATTATATTAAAGGGTAAAAATTAAATGACTTTTTTATCTACAAGGTACTGTGCCACCCTATATGAGTGGTGCGCACACAGTACAGTCTGTGGGCCTGTGGCCTCTCACACACGGGCAGGAAACTGCAATATATATATAGAAAAAAATAATAAAAGCAGACTGATGTACCAGCCCTAAAAAGGGCTTTTTGGAGGTGCCGTCAGGATGCTGTCCTTACAGCAGATGAGTCTTTGAGGACTGGAGTGGACACAGAACACTGGCCTAGCTAACGCTTTCCCTATTAATTCAGCAGCTCTCCCTGCTCTAACTAACACTGCAGCTTCAGAATGAATCGAAGATGGATGCTGTCCTTGCTTTTTTATAGGAGGTGGGAGCGTCTGGGAGGAAGGGTATGCTGATTGATTGGCTGGAATGTGTCTGCTGACTGTGATGTACAGGGTCAAAGTTTGCTCAGTGATGACGTATAGGGGGCGGTCCGAACATTGCATATGTTCGCCTGCTGCGGCGAACGCGAACAAGCGATGTTTGCCGGGAACTGTTCGCCGGCGAATAGTTTGGGACATCTCTACTTCTTACCAGTTCCAATTCCACGTCAATTCACCACCAGTTGCATTATTTCTAAAGTCTCGGAAAATCCTTATAAATGCCAGAGGATGTAAAATATATCATTAGCTATAACTCATTTCTGATACAATGCACAAATTATTAATTGTAATTATTTTGTTTGGTACAATGTGTGCATCACAGGGAGACTAAACACCCCACCCACAACAACCAACATTCCCAAAACGTAATGAGGAACTCATCTTCCATACAGCCAACATATGTCATATTTGGTATCTGAAAAGTTGGCATGATGCAATGCCGACCAGTTGACACAATTTGGGAAATAAATCGACATTGGGTTGTGTTGGGCATTGTCCTTATCCAGGGACCAGAAAACAGACTTTTATCAAGCCATTTCTGTTTTAATCCTTTTATTTTAGTAACTCCAGACTGCACACCTGGATGTGTGTCTATTATTTATTTTTATTTTTGTAACTAAGTACTGTACATGTTTTCACATTATAGCTAAAACTTTAATGGTTTGATTTGTAGCCTATAACAGATCCAGTCACTCGGATTTTAGTGTATGAGTGGTTTGTGTTACTGTGTGTCTGCCTGTAAGCAAAACGATGTTGGTGTTTCTATTGGTCCTGGAATGAATGTAATTAATTTGAAGGCAATAGATAGTGTCAGTGCTTTGGGTTGCATGGAAGGGTATGTTGGGTGTTATGCAAGCGTGTGTAGACCCACTGCGCCACTGACTGGGTATACTCTGGAGGGGAGTAACTAAGCACTAAGCCACTACCTGGTCTTCACTAGAGCCTTTGATGGTGAGGATAGGCTTGGGCCCTTAGGGTAGTTGCCAGGGACTATTCTAGAGCAGTCCCCGAGTCAGTGGCAGCTGACCAGGGGACAGAGTACTCGGTGAAAGCACCAAGGGGCCTTGCGTGGCCAGGAAGTCCTGGGTCTGGACAGACGGCAATCAATCGAAGTCAGTAAGCAATGTCCAAGGTCAGAGGCAGGCGGTAACAAGCAAAGTCCATAAACAAGATTCGAGGTCAGGGGCAGGCGGCAAACAGGCAAAGTCCAGGAGTTCAATAAGCAAGGTCCGGTACACAGCGAAGCAGACAAGAGAGACACCTTAGCACTTGGAGATATACAAGCTAAAACCATGAGGTTGCTCAGGCATCTTCTTGTGGTAGGAAGTGCCTTTAAATACCTGCTGCAATCTAGCCATAGGCTGGTGAGACAGAGAGCGTGTATGTGCTGCTTCATAGGTGGAGAGAGACATATCTATGCAAGTTCAAACACCAGTACAAGTTTCCAGCAGGAAGGAAACTCTGGCATGGAACACAGATACCATAGTTAAGCTATCTGCTGCCCGCGCTTGTCAGCATGGCACATGGCAGCTGGGAAAGATAGAGCCCAGCGCCCTTTCCCACGGTTAGGGGCAGCAGCGCTGGCACGGACTGCTGGGCTAACATTGGGGTGGTATTTAGGCTCATGTTGTAGCCTGAGATTAGAGGGCATGCAAGATTGAGTCAATGAAATAGATCAACCCTTTGCATTTGTACCCTGGTTACATGACAGGGAGGTCATTTCCATGACATGACATATCAAAGGTTTTGATCAGTGGGGACCCAAGTGCTGAGACCCCTGCCAATCGCTAGGATGAGGACATATTCTCCCTTTTTTACATCTTTGACATTTTTCATCTTAGACATTGATGGCATATTGCTAGGATATGCCACAAAAGCCAGATAGGTGTGGATTCCACCTCTGGGACCTATCCCTATCTCCAGAATGGGGCCTTCAAATTGAAGGAGAGCACACCATGTATGCTTAGTGTCCTCTTCATTTCCTGCTATGGAACGTCCATAAATAGTCACGTCAACATGCTCAGCCATTTTTTGATGTCCCATAGCAGTGAATGGAGAAAAAGTCAAGTAAGGGCAGCCACCTGTCCATTCACCACTATGGGGCTACCTATAACAGAGCCAATGCTCAGCTATGTTTGGAAATCCTATGGTGGTGAATGTAGAGTAAGCAGTACAAATGCATCCACCTCTCCATTAACCACTATGGGACTGCCAGAAATAACCGAGTCAGTGCTTGACTATTTCCAGAACCCCCATATGGGTGAATGGAGGATGGCCCTGCATGCCAGGCTGCTTTCTCATACTTTTGGACCTAGGAGTGGTTTCTCGAGGTGAAATTTGCAAACATCTGCCATTCGTGGCATATCCTGCAATATGCCATAAATGTTGAAATGGGACTATCAATTTAATGGATTTCCTAAAAAATGGCTGTAACATGTATATGTGTATTGAGATAATGAAATTAAATGTTGACAGGGACTGAGTTGAATGGTGACACACTCTATGGCACCAAGTAGAATATGTTGCCGCTACTGTATTGTATTCAAGCACAGGAAATAAATTGATAAATACTGAAGCTAATTAGAATAAACGACGTGGCCTAAATAAAGAATAGTATGAAAAGCAACAAAGACAGAAATAAGAAGCATTTCTTTTTTATATTTTGACACATTCACAAAATAAACAAAAGACAAGAAAAAGGGGGGAAAAATATCTAAAATAAAATGCATAGAGGATCATTCCACTTTACTTGAAGGCTGTTTCCTGTTTTGAAGATAGAGACACAAGGAAGGAGATAATATAAGTTCTAACAAAATCATGACAATGGGCTGATAATGAAGCTGAAAATGTTGCTGTTGTAAGTGACTGTAATCATTTTGCTTGATTGCCTATAATACCTGAAAGAACATTTTGACAGAATTCTTAAACTAAAAGGTAGAGATGAATGAAATCTTCATCTCTGCAATATCACAAAATGTTGGATATCTGCAGTAAGTTTGATTTTGGCTGTGTGGATTACAGAATCCTTAAAGGGGAACGTTTAATTATCAGTTCATACATTCATTTTCCTGCTCATAAGACAGATGTAATAAATAATGTTTTATCATCATTGGAGGTTTACAAAAACTACTGCAATTAAAAGAAAATGATCAGGTTAAGGTTTCAGGATCAGTCGCCTGTGTTGTAGGGTTAATTTTAGAGGTCTCTGCCTCATCATGTACTGTAGAGGATGTGACAAATATTCTATGCAGTATAGTACACTCGTGGCCAAAAGTTTTGAGAATGACACAAATATTAGTTTTCACAAAGTTTGCTGCTAAACTGCTTTTAGATCTTTGTTTCAGTTGTTTCTGTGATGTAGTGAAATATAATTACACACACTTCATACGTTTCAAAGGCTTTTATCGACAATTACATGACATTTATGCAAAGAGTCAGTATTTGCAGTGTTGGCCCTTCTTTTTCAGGACCTCTGCAATTCGACTGGGCATGCTCTCAATCAACTTCTGGGCCAATTCCTGACTGATAGCAACCCATTCTTTCATAATCACTTCTTGGAGTTTGTCAGAATTAGTGGGTTTTTGTTTGTCCACCCGCCTCTTGAGGATTGACCACAAGTTCTCAATGGGATTAAGATCTGGGGAGTTTCCAGGCCATGGACCCAAAATGTTAATGTTTTGGTCCCCGAGCCACTTAGTTATCACTTTTGCCTTATGGCACGGTGCTCCATCGTGCTGGAAAATGCATTGTTCTTCACCAAACTGTTGTTGGATTGCTGGAAGAAGTTGCTGTTGGAGGGTGTTTTGGTACCATTCTTTATTCATGGCTGTGTTTTTGGGCAAAATTGTGAGTGAGCCCACTCCCTTGGATGAGAAGCAACCCCACACATGAATGGTCTCAGGATGCTTTACTGTTGTCATGACACAGGACTGATGGTAGCGCTCACCTTTTCTTCTCCGGACAAGCCTTTTTCCAGATGCCCCAAACAATCGGAAAGAGGCTTCTTTGGAGAATATGACTTTGCCCCAGTCCTCAGCAGTCCATTCACCCTACTTTCTGCAGAAGATCAATCTGTCCCTGATGGTTTTTTTTGAGAGAAGTGGCTTCTTTGCTGGCCTTCTTGACACCAGGCCATCTTCCAAAAGTCTTCGCCTCACTGTGCGTGCAGATGCGCTCACACCTGCCTGCTGCCATTCCTGAGCAAGCTCTGCACTGGTGGCACTCCGATCCCACAGCTGAATCCTCTTTAGGAGACGATCCTGGCGCTTGCTGGACTTTCTTGGATGCCCTGAAGCCTTCTTAACAAGAATTGAACCTCTTTTCTTGAAGTTCTTGATGATCCTATAAATTGTTGATTGAGGTGCAATCTTAGTAGCCACAATATCCTTGTCTGTGAAGCCATTTTTATGCAACGCAATGATGGCTGCACGCGTTTCTTTGCAGGTCACCAAGGTTAACAATAGAAGAACAATGATTTCAAGCATCACCCTCCTTTTAACATGTCAAGTCTGCCATTTTAACCCAATCAGCCTGACATAATGATCTCCAGCCTTGTGCTCGTCAACATTCTCACCTGAGTTAACAAGACGATTACTGAAATGATCTCTGCAGGTCCTTTAATGACAGCAATGAAATGCAGTGGAAAGGTTTTTTTGGGATTAAGTTAATTTTCATGGCAAAGAAGGACTATGCAATTCATCTGATCACTCTTCATAACATTCTGGAGTTTATGCAAATTGCTATTATAAAAACTTAAGCAGCAACTTTTCCAATTTCCAATATTTATCTAATTCTCAAAACTTTTGGCCACGACTGTATATAGGATCTATCGCCCCATGATATGTATATTTTAGTAAATTTTTGTATTGCCCATGAATGCATCATTTCTCAGAATTAGGAGTTGCTCTGTTACTACTTCTGGAAATACATGAATAAATTAACAAAGAGACATTGCCGTTCTTATTGATCATTGGGTGCGTCCACACATAAGTCTGTTACTGTTAGCACTGACCCCATAGTATCAAAGGGTGTAGGGACATGCTACATTGACAAGGAGAATGGTGACACCAAGTTTACAGTGGCATAACTATCCCAGTCCCAGCAGTAACACTGGTGGACCTGAGTGCAGGGCCACGAAGACACAAAGAGTAAGGATCAAGGAGAGGTAACTAAAGGTAGTATAAATATGCGGCACATAAAAATATCCTTTGAAATTTAAAGGTAATTTTATTTAGTGACTTTCACAATAAGTCATCCAGTTTATAGGAAATTAAATGCTGCAGAACTACTATCCATAAATGAGCCAGAGGTTTGGGATCATAGGGACCTTCTTCAGCAGCTTGGGGTTTCTGTGGTCAGGGATGAAGGGATATCAGGATCACTGCTGGAAGGACGGGAAAAGGAGTACAGCAAAGGTCAGACAGATGCTGGTGGTAGGGGACTCTATTATTAGGAGGACAGACAGGTCATCTGTCGCCCAGACTGTGAATGCCGAACAGTGTGCTGTCTTCCAGGTGCTTGGTTTCGGTATATTGCGGATCGGATTGACAGATTGCTGGGTGGGGCTGGGGAAGACCCGATGGTCATGGTACACATTGGCACCAATGACAAAGTCAGGGGGAGATGGAAGGTCCTTAAAATTATTTTAGGGAACTAGGAGAGAAGCTCAAGTCCAGGAACTCCAAGGTAGTGTTTTCAGAAATACTACCAGTGCCACGAGCATCACCAAAGAGACTATGTGAGCTTATGGAGTTAAATAAGTGGCTCAAAAGCTGGTGCAGGAAGGAAGGGTTTGGGTTCATGGAAAACTGGGCCGACTTTTCGGTCATTACAGGCTCTACAGTAGGGATAGGCTGCACCTCAATGGGGAGGGTGCAACTGCCCTGGGGGAAAAATGGTTAGACGGCTGGAGAAGCTTTTAAACTAGGATCTGAGTAGAGGGTGGGGGGGTCATACTAATAAGGGGGTAGATAGTGTAGATAGAGAGTGGGATATAGGAGGGGGGAGGAAGTGATTTAGTGGGGCTGGGGTTAGTGAGGACAGTAGGGAGAAGACTGGGCAGAACAACAATGAAAAATAGAGCTGCTGGTAACAAGAACCTGTTACATACAAACATCAACCAAGGTAACCCAAAAATCCCAGATATTCACTTTATAGGTAATAGTAATTTAAAATGTATTTTCACAAATGCCAGAAGTCTAGCTAGCAAAATGGGGGAGCTGGAGGCTATGGTACTAGAAGAACACATAGAGGTAGTTGATATGGCTGAGACATGATTGGACTCTTCGCATGACTGGGCTGTTAATATTGAGGGTTTTACACTATTTAGGAAAGACAGGGTCAATAGAAAAGGTGGTGGCATGTGCCTGTATGTGAGAAGTGATCTGTTAAAGAGGCAATTGTGGGTGAGGATGTTGAAACTTTATGGGTGGAATTTCAAAGGGATATAAACACTTAAAAATTAATACTTGATGTAATCTATAGACCCCCTAACATCACAGAGGAGATAGAAACACAACTGTATAATAGAGCAGGCTGCACGGGCTAGTAAAGTGGTCATTAGTGTTGATCACAAATATTAGAATTGCGAATTTTAATCGCGAATATCAGCACTTCGAGAATTCGCGAATATTTAGAATATCACTAAATATATTCGGAATTGCGAATATTCAAAAAAATTTTAATACCAGTTCATGCAAATTTTTTATGCGCATATTTTAGGCGAATTTTATGCGAATTTTCGCAATCAAGAAAATAATGCCTGGAGATCATGAATTCGCGAATTCTCGAATATATGGCGAATATTCGCCCAAATATTCGCGAAATATCGCAAATTCGAATATTGCCCCTGCCGCTCATCACTAGTGGTCATAATGGGAGATTTTAACTTCAAAGACATTGACTGGGGTCCGGTCTTGCCTCAATCGCAAAGGGTAGAAGATTCCTCAACTTGCTGCAGGACCACTTTATGGGCCAGTTTGTAGAAGCTCCCACTAGGGACGATGCTCTGTTGGATCTAGTAATTTTTAATGATGCAGATCTTGTTGGAAATGTTATTGTTCAAGAAACACTGGGTAATAGTAACCACAATATAATTATATTCTCCCTAAACTATAAGAAGCAAACTCTGTCAGGCAGAGCAAAGACACTGAATTTTAAAAAGGCTAATTTCCCTGGGTTGAGGGCAGCATTTCAGGGCATAGACTGGGAGCAGCTACTGTCACATAATGATACAGAGGATAAATGGGAGAGCTTTAAATCCACATTGAGTAATTGCACAAAAAAAGTATTCCTTTAGGTAACAAGTATAAGGGTGGGTTCACACTAGTGTTAGGGATTCCGTTCGCCTTTAAAAGGCATTCTGTTTGCATTCGTCCTAAAAGAAGTCTATGGGAAAGCATAACGGATCTGTCTGGGTCCCGTTATGCAAGACGGAAAACAAAGTCCTGTTGACAGGACTTTATTTTCTGTCTTGCATAACTGGAAAAAGATTAATCTGTTTTGATTCCTATAGACTTCTATTAGGACGGAAAGCAAACGGAATGCATTTTAAAGGCTTCCGTTTTGCATTCTGCCATAATACAAGTCTATAGGCAGAACAACGGATCCGTCCTTCCGTCTTATGGATTCCGTTATTTTCCGTTATAACATAGCCATAACGGAACCCCTAACGCTAGTGTGAACCCACCCTAAACGGCTAAAATTAATCACCCCATGGCTTATAGCTACTGTAAAAAGTGCAATAAAAGACAAAAAAAGGGCATTTAAAAAATACAAATCTGAGGGGTCAGCTGTAGGGTTCGAAGTTTACAAAGGGCTTATTAAAATCTGTAAAAAGGAGATAAAATTAGCAAAAATACAAAACGAACAGCAGGTGGCAAAAGAGAGCAAAACAAATCCCAAAAATTCTTTAAATATATAAATGCTAAAAAAAAACAAGGTCTGAGCAGGTATGTCCTCTAAATAATGGTAAAGGCGGGTTAGTCACTGAAGATAAGGAAAAGGCAGAGTTACTAAATGTTTTTTTTCAGCTCTGTATATACAAAAGAAGAGAAAGAAGATGATATCTGTGGTGCTGGGTCTGTTAGTACATCCAGTAATATACTCAATTGGCTAACTGTAGATATGGTCCAAGATGAGTTAAATAAGGTAAATTTGAACAAAACTCCAGGTCCAGATGGATTACACCCAAGAGTGCTTAAAGAGCTCAGTTCAGTCATTGCTGCGCCCCTGTTTATAATTTTTAAAGATTCTCTAGGTACTGGTACAGTGCCAAGCGATTGGTGCAAGGCAATGTTGTGCACATGTGGTGCCCATATTCAAAAAAGGATCTAGGTCCTCCACAGGTAATTATAGACCTATAGGCTTGGAAAGTATTGTTTGTAATTGGATTGAAAATTGGCCGAAGGACCGTGTCCAGAGAGTTGTGGTCAATGATTACTATTCAGAATGGTCCTGGGTTATAAGTGGTGTACCCCAAGGTTCAGTGCTGGGCCCTCTATTATTTAATTTATTCATTAATGATATTGAGTAGACAGGATTAATAGCACCATTTCTATTTTTGCAGATGACACTAAGCTGTGCAGAACTGTACAGTCTATGGAAGATGTCCATAAACTACAAGCTTGCTTGAACACTCTGAGTGATTGGGCATCAACTTGGCAAATGAGGTTCAATGTGGATAAATGTAAAATTATGCATCTTGATAGTAATAATCTCTGTGCGTCATATATCCTAGGGGAAGTAACACTGGGGGAGTCACTTATAGAGAAGGATTTGGGTGTCCTTATCAATCATAGATTGAATAACAGCATATAATGTCAATCAGCTGCTTCTAAGGCCACCAGGATATTGTCATGCATTAAACAAGGCATGGACTGGCGGGGCAGGGATGTAATATTACCACTTTACAAAGCATTGGCGCAGCCTCATCTGGAATATGCAGTTCAGTTCTGGGCACCAGTCAATAGAAAGGATTCAGCTGGAAAAAGTACAGAGGAGAGCGACTAAACGGATAAGGGGCATGGAGGGTCTACTTTCACACTGACGTTTTGGTTTCCGTTTGTGAGATCCGTTTCAGGGCTCTCACAAGCGGTCCAAAAGGGATCAGTTTTGCCCTAATGCATTCTGATTGGATAAGGATCCGTTCAGAATGCATCAGTTTGCCTCCGTTCCGCCTCCATTCCGCTCTGGAGGCGGACACCAAAACGCTGCATGCAGCGTTTTGGTGTCCGCCTGACGATGCAGAGGCAAATAGATCCGTCCTGACACACAATGTAAGTAAATGGGGATGGATCTGTTTTCACTGACACAATATGACACAATAGAAAACTGATCCGTCACCCATTGACTTTCAATGGTGTTCAAGATGGATCCGTATTGGCTATGTTACAGATAACACTCGGTTGTATTAGCTGAACGGAAGCGTTTGTGCAGATCCATGACGGATCTGCACCAAACGTGAGTGTGAAAGTGGCCTTATAGTTATGAAGAAAGATTAAAAGAATTGAATTTATTTAGTCTTGAGAAGAGACGTCTAAGGGGGGGGACATGATTAACCTATACAAATATATAAATGGGCCATACAAAAAACCCACTGAAAAACTGTTCCATGTAAAATGCCCTCAAAAGACAAGGGGGCACTGCCTCCGACTGAAGAAGAAAAAGTTAATTCTCCAGAAGCATCAAAACTTCTTTACTGTAAGAACGGTGAATTTGTGGAATAGACTTCCTCAGGACGTAAATAACATATATGCTTATGAAAACGGGTAGAAATATGAGTCTCATTTCCTTCTGGGATTCGCTTCCCCACCTATCCCTTGGTTGAACTTGATAGACTTATGTTTTTTTTTCAACCGCATTAACTATGTAATAAGCTTTCTAATCGAAAATACTGAATTTTCATTTTTTCTAAATAAAATAGCCCTAACAGGAATTGAGTAATGGCTACTCAAATATGTTGCTCATGGTTGTATCAAATCTGTATATCCTTTAAACTCCCTTTTCAAGTTTGTGAACAAAACACAATAAAAAAAGTAAATTCAGTCTATTAAATTCAAGAGGACAAGAAAATATCTGCAAGGCCCTCATGCTGGGATCAAAATACTGATGAGTTGCAATCTATATTGAATGTGACTGGCTGGTGAATTATTTATTGCTACATAAACTTTCTAAAGGAAAACTTAAAGTATCTATATACAGCTTTATGGAGTGATCAGGGCCGACTCTCGCACATCAGCAATCAAGACAGCACAGAGGTGCATAGGAGAATCATTAAGCAGCAGGGGAAAGAAAGAAAAGTTTATAGAAGCACTTCAAGGATATTTCTGTCCATCTCCATTTTGTTAAAATGACATATATTTTATCTTGTCCTAATTCTTCAAGGTGTAGTAGTTGCTGCTACTGGATGTTAACTTCTTTTATACCAATTATGGGGCCAAGGCAAAAAAAATTAAAAATCCAGAACATTAAATGCAGAATTGTGAACCAGAAACTCATCACTGTGAGGATATTTCTATAATTTTTCATCTACAAAACAGGAAGACTGACAAGCGTCATTATCTTTCGTGGGGTGTCTCAAATGGGCAAATCGTCCTTAAAATGATCACTATGGGTAAAAAGACCACAGCATTGTAGAATCTGCAGTGATCAGATGATCACCAGTAGAAGTGGAAACCAACGAGTATATCTGTTTTGGCTGATAATCCTAATCATGTATTAAAGGGTTTGTCTGAGTTATTTTTTTGTTCTTTCTAACTAGGCAAATATAACAACTTTACAATTAACTCACTTTATCTGCAGTGCCTGGTTTCTCAGATTTCACTGAGGGTCACATGACCTGTGATGTCAGCTTCTCTCCCTGCTCTGATAAAGTTTGTTTACAAGCCTGTAAACTAGAAGTCACTGTGCTGGCCACGCCCCCCCCCCCCCCCCCTTCACTGCCGTCTGCTCTCTCCTAAGATTATTAACCCCTTCAGCTGCACAGACTGGCTAGCTGAAGCAGGCAGTGAGGAGACAATTCTGGGCACTAGAGCTGACAGACTAGAGAGAGCATTGCACAAGAAGGTAGGTGAAAGATCCTGTGTGTATTAGAAGTGTCATTATACAGCTGGGACTTGTAGTTCTACACTTACAACATGCTGCAGAGTCTCCTAGCAGGCAGACATGTCACTCAGGGCAGCTCTTGCATTCACTCCCTTAGCAATGTCATTATACAGCTTGGACTTGTAGTCCTACACATACAACATGCTGCAGAGTCTCCCAGCAGGCATACATGTCACTCAGGGCAGCTCTTGTATCCACTCCCTTAGCAGAGCAGGGGGAGGGGCAGAGAGTGTTTTTATTGCATGTAAACAAGGGGCCAGAAAAGAACCAGGGAAATGAGGAAATATTATTTTATTTTTTTTGCATAAAACTTGCTTAGCTTAGTTATATATTGCTGCCCATCAGATTTTCTGTGCTATATATATTTTTTTCATAACTCAGACAACCCCTTTAAGGGTCTATAGAGCATCAGATATGGACATAAGTTTTGGAGAAAACCTTTGTCCCTTAAAGGGGTTATACGGAAATTTGATATTGTTGACCTGTCCTCATTAGTGTTGAGCACAGTATCCAATGTGGAATTCGGTCCGAATTTTAAGAAAAATTTGATTATAAACAAAACTGAATTTCCTTGCAATTCGTGTAAAAAATATTTTTTCCTAAAATGGTGGCTGGAGTTGTCTTAGAAAGAACAGAAAAAAAATACCTCATCCACTTGCTCGCCCAGAGGCAGTCCGCTCCTCTCTTGAAAAAGACCTGCTGAAGAACCTGTGCTGAGCATGATGACGTCACCACATGCTCACGTGATTATATAATTATCATCACCACCAGTGGTGTACATAGAGAAGTAAGGGCCCCATAGCAAATATCAAACCAGGCCCCCTCACAGGACAGAAGGGTTTCTGCCTAAACCCCTTTCAATGACCTTTGGGCCATTTTTCCACTGCTTTGTTTGCTAAAAGTTGTTTCTTTCGAGGGTAGAGTCCTGACCAAGTTTTTACCTCCAGTAGAAGAGGAGACAATCCCAACTAAGGCCGGGCCCCCTCTTACCCTGGGCCTCATAGCAGTCACATGGTCTGCTGCTGTGGTAGTTACGCCCCTGGTGACCACGTAATCACGCCCAGTACAAGTCCTTCTGCAGGTCTTTTTCAATCACGAGAGGAGCGGACTTCCTCTGCATGAGCAAGTGGATGAGGTGAGTGATTTTTCTTTTTAAACCCAAAAGGCCATATTTCAATACCGTATTACCATTTTTAACGGCCGTTAGACAAGTGCACTTCTGTCTAATAGTCCACTAAAAACTGTCCCATTGAATGATAGGCTGAATGGGGTTTTAACATAGCAATTCGTGTCAAATTAATTCGTAATAATTCACATTTCGAAGCTGACAAATCAAAGTTTTTAAAAGTCTTCAGGATAGATCATCAATATGAGATTGTCACGGTCTGACTTCTGGGACCCCTGCTGATAAGCTGTTAGAAGAAATGGCAGCACTATGTGTAACACCCCAGAGTGGAGTGGTGTTACCACTACTGCACCCTGCTAATATCTCTAATGGGTTAATATAATGTCATATTATGTATGTCTTTCCAGGTCCTCCACAATGTGCATTCATAATCTTGTTATATAACTGTTTATTACATGTAATGTGCCTGGTTCACCAGCAGGTGGCAGGGTAAATGGCAGAGCTATTCTTAGAGAGAAAGGAACTTACCATTCCATTCTCCCCCCTTTGGTCAGAAGTGGGCCAGTCCTGCTTGCTACCAGAAGGAGGTGGGTGGGACAGTTCTAGATGATTCCTGTTCAGACTCCATGTTGAAGCTGACAGGAGACTAACCTATTCCTTGGCTGAAACTAAGTCAGACTAAAGAGTAGAGTGCAGAATAAAGAAGGAATCAAAGTTACTAAGCTAGCCTGTCAGTACAGCAGAGAGAAGGAGATAAAGCAGAGTTGAGTTTACCTACTAGTTCATGCTAAAGCCTGCTGGAACAAAGAGAAAACCTGAAAATTGTTTGGAAAAACATTTATTCAAGAAAAGCTGCCATTGAGCTTCATCTCAAGGTCTGGACTCAAGTTATTCTTTCAAATCCCTCATTTATTCCCCCTATTTTTGCTTGGGAGTCAAAGCCTGGGGTCCAGCAATATCCAGGTAGGAGCACCGTGACACACATAAAGAGACATTTAGGACGCACTACACCACTCGGCATTCCTACTAAACCTGGGACGTGATATAAAGGGCCCTGGGCAAAAGCGGTCCTTTGCATATATGAGCTCTTAGCCTCTTCCTATAACAGTCACATAGCCTAGACACAGCTCAGAGCTATTCAAGTGAATGTGGCTGAGCATAGCCGCTGTACAATGTATGGTGCTATGCTTGGTAAGCTTTAAAGACACTGGACCATTCACTGGAGCTCCAGTGAGGGCAGGAGCCTCTTCAAACAGATGACCAGTGGGAGGTGCAAGGAGTTGGTTCCCGGCTGATCTGATATTGATGACCTATCCTGAGGCTATGTCATCAATATCAAATTCCTGGATAATCCCTTTAAGAATCCATAGGAGAAACAGTATCTTCCAATATCAGTATGCAACAATTGCTCTCTTTCACCTGCTGCCATTTGGTGACCTTTAAAGGGGTTTTCTGCTTTGAATCAACTTCCCTTAAAATAATAATTTATGAAGGACGCTATAATTTCTTAATGTACTTCTTTTACCTTTATCTCTCCTATCTTCCAGTCTGAAGTGTGGTCACATGACCATGTCCATGCAGCTCTTTCTTTTTTTCCTGTGATGTGATGTCCATGGGCATGTCAAAGCAGTAAAAGGGACAGTGATAGGGGAGTAGCAATCCAGCTTGGTGGGAGCAGTAATAAACTATCTGGACGTTGTTATGGGTGGAGCTGGAGCTATGGCAGAGAAAGGAGAAGTGCATCAAGGGTTTGGGTGAGTATAGCAACATGAAGTGCTACCTCCAGTATGTATGAGTGATTTGGCTACATTGTGAAATGGGTCAGGAGAGTCAAAATTGAGGAAGGTGTGCATGAGGTAAGCAACTACATGAGCATATCTATTAAAACCCATAGTAGTCCTAGAAAAGCCTTTTAACATTAGGTGCATTGACAAAGCTATCTTAAAGAGGTTCTCCAGGAATGCTGATTTTTAAGTAAGTGCCCACAGCCTGCCTCCATAGGGCCCATTCATTTTAATCGGGCTGCAAAAGATGCGGACAGCACACCATGTGCTGTCCACATGCGTAGTTCCGTTCCACGGTCATGCAAAAAAAGAGAGAAAATGTCCTATTCTTGGCTGCAATTGCAGACAAGAATAAGCATTTTCTATGATAGGGCCGGCCATGTGCGGTCCGCAAATTGCGGAACGCACATGGGCCGGCATCCATGTTTTGCCGATCCGCAATTTGCGGATCAGCAAAACACTATGGTCATCTGAATCAGCCCCTAAACAGAAGATCCATACCTACCTGCCCCCTGCTGCTCCAGTTCTCTGCTGTGCCCATGTTCCAGTTCCCAGCTTGTTTTCTTCGGGCGCTACATGAGCATGGTCACATGCTCCACTGCAGCCAATGCTTTAGCAGTGATATGCTGCTTCTGGCCACGTCACTTCTGAAGCCAGTCATTGGCTGCAACAGAGCATGTGATGATGCCAATGCAGCACCAAAGAAAACAAGCTGGGGACTGAAACATGGACCAGCAGAGGACCAGAGTGGCATGAAGAAGGTAAGTATGAATCTTTTTTTTACAGAGGCAGGTTCTGCACACTTGCTAAAGAATTAGTATTCCCGGAGAACCTCTTTAAGTCAACCTAACTAGGGAATCATTTGAAATAGAAGATATAGGGATATAGTTAGTTCCCCTCTTTTTTATATTTTTTTATATTCTTCCTATATATTCCTTTCTCTCCTCCATTTGTACTGAAATTTTACATTACTTACATTATTTAAAATTTTTATTTTTTTCCGCCTTAACTATTCCGTGGACTACACTATCTTACCTAATCTAAGCATGAACAAGACTTATTATGTTTTTTTTTTCCCCCAGTCCTTTTATATATTAGTATATTTCATTCTACTGACATATTTTCTTTTTCATTTCATACATCAAAGATGTATGGAAATGTAAAGAAAAAAAGAGCCTTTGATACATATTCATGGACTGAAGTTGTCTCTTAGCACTATCTTAATAGACACATTTCAGACATATCCAAGGAGGAAACTACATAGCCTTCATATTGGGTAATGACACTGCCAAATAATATGATTTAACTTCCACAAGATATCCGTGGAATACAAAGTAATTCTTGTTTAGCCCTTTTAAGACAGTTTGACATTTGCTGTTTTCTAAGATGCATCTGCAAAAAATGATAAGGTTACTTCTAGCATACAGCAAAGATAACCCATTTATTGCTGCATATGCCAAGAAGTTAAAAAAAATAAAAATAAATTGATGCAATTTTAGGTTACTCTCTTTCTATATACATATTTGAGATGAGAAAATCTATTGATCTGGAATTTGTCCCAAGCTTCCCAAAAATTGGAATTCTAACAAACCCCAATTTTTTCTGATGTATTGTGAGAGAAAAACCCACACATAACACCAAAAAAGAGACACACAAGACAGTTCTCATTCCAAAAGAGCAAGAAAACTGAGTGTGTCAGGGGGAAAAAATTCCATGGCTAGCTGCATGGAGTTTGCCAGGTTCTTGGGGGTACTGTTTCACATTATGGAGACCACTGATTATGCATGAGGAGTATTGTAGTGCAGCCAATATAGCTCTGCATTTCTGGGAAAAATAAATGCAAATTAGAATATCTTTCTTTTGCTGGCATCAAAGAGGCTTAGTGCTCATTTCCTTTTGGAAGGAAACTTAATTTGAATATCTTTCCCAGAAACCCAAATTAGGTTTCCTTCCAAAAAGAAAAGAACACTAAGTATATGGCCACACAGAGTATTTTGGACAAGATTTTGAGGCAGATCAGCCTGCAGGATTTTCAGCCAAAGTCAGAAGTGGATCCATCAAGAAAGAGGGCTGCACAGTAGCTCAGTGGTTAGCAATGGTGCCTTTCAGCACTGGGGTCCTAGGTTTGAATTCGACCATGGACAATATCTGCATGGAGTTTGTATGTTCTCCCGTGTTTGCATGGGTTTCCTCCTGGTACTCCAGTTTCCTCCCACACTCCAAAGAAATACTGATAGAGAACTTAGATTGTGAGCTCTATTGGGGACAGCTTGATGCTAATATCTGTAAAGCGCTGCAGAATATATCAGCGCTATATAAGTGCATAAAATAAATAGAAATATTAATCCTTCCTTTATATTTCTGATTCCTTTTGAATCCACTTCTTATCTTGGCAAAAAATAAGCCTGCAGGCAGATCTACTAAAAACCTTGTCCTAAAAACTCTGTGTGGCCTTACCCTAAGTCTCTCTGAGGCTAACAGAAGTAAGAAATGCTAATTTGCATTTATTTTTCCTAGAAATGCAGAACTGTGTTGATTGATCTATAATATTGCTCATGCATAATATGTGGTTACCATAATATGAAAAAATACTCCCTAGGAACCCTGGCTCTTTGGGACAGGTAAATAGAAATATGAGATATGTTGATAGTTTTTCTTTGTTGTTTAATTGTCCTAATTAGAGTTGAGCGAACACCTAGATGTTCGGGTTCGGGGAGTTCGGCCGAACTTTAAAAAAAGTTCGGGTTCGGGGCCCGAACTTGATTCGAACTTGGACCCGAACCCCATTGAAGTCAATGGGGACCCGAACTTCACTTTATTATTTTCCGTTATAACATGGTTATAACGGAAAATAATAGTATTAGCTTTTTCAGATCTGAGTTTTCACGATCGTGAAAACTCAGATCCGACAGTATATTCTAACACAGAGGTGTTCCCATGGTGATGGGGACGCTTCAAGTTAGAATATACTAAGAACTGTGTACATAACTACCCCCTGCTGCCTGGCAGCACCCAATCTCTTACAGGGGGCTGTGACCCGCACAATTAACCCCTCAGGTGCCGCACCTGAGGGGTTAATTGTGCGGATCTCACACCCCTGTAAGAGATTGGGTGCTTCCAGGCAGCAGGGGCAAGATCCCCCCTCCCCAGTATTAAAATCATTGGTGGCCAGTGAGGCCTCCCTCCCTCCCCAGTATTAAAATCATTGGTGGCCAGGGGTTAATTGTGCAAATCACAGCCCCCTGTAAGAGATCAGGTGCTGCCGGGCAGCAGGGGGCCGTTATGTCCACAGTTCTCAGTATATTCTAACTTGAAGCGTCCCCATCACTATGGGAACGCCTCTGTGTTAGAATATACTGTCGGATCTGAGTTTTCACAATCTAACTCAAATCCGATGGTATATTCTAACATAGAGGCGTTCCCATGGTGATGGGGACGCTTCAAGTTAAAATATAACATCGGATTGGAGAAAACTCAGATTCAATGGTATATTAATATTACCCGAACACCGAACCCGAACTTTTACTGAAATGTTCGGGTTCGGGTGCCGAACACCTTAAAGTTCGGTACGAACCCGAATTGAACTTTACAGTTCGGGTTCGCTCAACCCTAGTACTAATGAAACTAAGTAGGTGATATAATTTATCTTGTTGCTAGAATGTTGGCTTCATCAGCACTGTTTATATAGGAGATTAGAAATGAGCATTGATTCTACACAAATCAAATTCTTAAAGAAAAAGAGTATATTTTTGTGGAAAATATGAAACTTTTGTGATATGTCATGCACAAAAAGTTCAAAATGGAGACCAACATTTTTCAGATCAGAAGAATGAGTGAAGGCACCTGCCACTAAAAACTGATAATTTGTGGGCAGATTTTAATGGAAAAAAAAAAAGATTAAAAAACAGTACAGGTGTTATTAAACAAACCATATGTTGCTGTCATCTTTACATTACTAAGGCTGAATTGGCAATAAAGAGTTTTAAAGGGGTTGGATACAGTTCTAGGAGCCGCCAGAGTTTCATCCACAACTTTTCAAGGCAATTGGAGCTCTTTTGATTTGGACCAAATTTGGTCTTTAAGTGGTTAGTCTGAAATAAAGTCCACAATTTAAAGTTGAATGGACCCTATGACTGTGTTCAGTAATGTTCTTAATATCAATTTTCTGAATTCTGAAATAATATTTTCCTAGCACTACTTTAAGCTAAACTCTGTCTGGAATTTCATCTATTTAAAGAAGAGCAAGAGTGCTGTCAAATGAACAACAAACAGAGGCGCAATATAAGGTAAGTACGTTCAGGGTATGGTTCCGTGATCAAGGGTTCCAATTGAAGTCTTACCTTGTGGAGTTGTGCTACACATAGGTACATAGGTAAAACTTTATTGTAGGTGTGTAAATAAAATTTGTTCTGGTCCTTCGGTATGCAGCCACAGGTAAATCCCACCAAAGGTGCCCTTTAAAAAAAATATATATATATATTGCTACAATTTTATCATAAAAATACAAACAAATATAATGCATGTGAAGGAACAGTACCACCATTTGTTGGTAAGTAAGGCTATAGTCTGCTTGAGCTTTAAAGGACATCTTGCTTGCAAGACTTTATACAGTATGACAAATTGAGTATATTTATCAAGATCCCATCTTGCAATGCATCACAAAGTAATGCCGTGAGCAGCATTTTACAAATGTTGTGACCCTTAGAGGCAAGCCATCTAACTGCAGCAGTATAACAAATGTCTCATATTAAAGTATTGTAGCATATTATGCCTATTTTTTTATAGGTGCAAGTTATAGTAGAACATTTTTATTTTCTAAAGCCTTTTTACTCTTTTCTTTTGTTATGAGCAACTTCAAATAAATACATGCTTTTAGTTGCTTAGTTGCTTTAGTTTGGTTGTTTTAGACACCTATTGTCATGATTTTATAAATTCATTAAATTTGTGTCATTGCACATGAAAAGATGGCATAAAAAGAAAACATCTGAAGCAAAAGAGCAAAAGAAAGTAGCATGACTGTTGGTTAAATATCCTAAGAATTATCTCTTTATCCATGCTCACATATCAGAAACTAACATTGCTTCCTTTAGATAGTGTTATGATAAATTGGGTGAGTATAATAAAAGCAGAAATGTTTACTTAGAGTTGTGTTCTTCCTTACCTTTCCTCTTGGCTGGACATGATCTGATATGTGTGTCACAAGTAGTGATGAGCGGCAGGGGCAATATTCGAATATGCGATATTTCATGAATATTTGGGGGAATATTCGCCATATATTTGAGAATTCGCGAATTCATGATCTCCAGGCATTATTTTCTTGATTGCATACAATATATTTTCTATGATTCGCATACAATTCGCATAAAATTAGCATAAAATATTCGCATGAACTGTTATTTTAAAAAAATAATAATATTTGCGATTACGAATATATTTTGAGATATGCCGATATTCGCGATAAAAATTCGCAATTCGAATATTCGTGATCAACACTAGTCACAAGATGACCAGCTTCCCAAAACAGTATAAATCCACGATACTCTGTCACAAGATGTACTGTACATCCTATATGTGTCTATATACTATATTTCCACTCCATGGTTGTGTTGTCATTGACAGATTGTCAATGAGTTTGTTAGCATTTCAGCTAAGGCAAGGGTAGACACATCTACATATCTTGTGTGTTCAATGATATCAACAAACTTCATGATTATTCAACTTAAACTGGTTATGCACATGCTCTGAATAGGTGAAGGGTGGGAATCCCTTCCCAACACAGATTAAATTGGTGTTAAAGGGGTTGTCTCACTTTAGCAAATGGCATTTATCATGTAAACAAAGTTTTGATAAGGCACTTACTAATGTATTTTAAATGTCATATTGCCTCCTGTGCTGGCTTGATTAATTTTTCAGTTGCATCATGCACTGCCCTAACCCCTGGAAACAGTGTATAAAGTAATGGAAAAATGAATCAAGCCAGCAAAGGAGGCAACATAGACAATCACTAAACATTAGTTAATATTATGTATACATGGTTCCTTCCTTTTTTTAATCAGCTTCCTGTTCGGTTTGCTAACCAAACCCATGATGCCTTGCTTTGTAATGTTTCTCAGTGCACCTAACTAACACAGAAAAGAGAGGTGGAGGTGATTGACTACTGCAGAGGGAATGTCGTGGCAGGTGGAGCAAGCTCTGAGCAAAACATGTTGGATTTGATTACAAAATTCAGCTGGAAGCTGAAGAAAACAGGAAGTTCTGCATGTAAACATCCTGCCAGAATGCAGTAATGCCGAGTACATGGGCTGACATGAAAAAGAAGGTATGTGTAGCAAGAATATCTGGTGCTTAGGGTACTCTAGGCAGATTTTATTTTAATCCCCCCCCCCCCCCGCATCTAGTGGGACCTATACTATAGTAACCTGCTCCCCACCACTTTATTCAGATTCCATGGCTCCCAGTTATCAGACTTCTGTTTTTTTGCCAGTAATTTCCTGCAAGGACAGGTTCACATACAGAACTGCATCCAATGACTGGCCCCAAATGCCTTGTGATCAAGAAGTAATGTACTGCTTGGGGACATGTCACCTCTGAGGCTAGTCATCAGCTTCAGCTGTGAATTAACTACTTCTTTTAGGAAGTTATATGTTGGGACCAGAAGATCCGGTGAAGACAGCAGGGGAACCACAGAGCCCAAATAGATCAGCAGAGAGAAGATAAATATGGCTGTTTCACATGTACCTCTGGGTAGAGGGGAGATTTAAAAAATCGTAGACAACCCCTTGAAGCACTGAACATGAGCAAATTGAAATGGTACTTTACAAAAGACAGCACAATTGAAACAACAAACTGGAAGATACCACTTCTATATTCTATTTTGGGTGCCTTTTCCCTGTGTGATAGAAGTAAAGAAGTCGACAGGCACTCTATATCTGGTTTTTACAGGATGTTTATTATTGGTTATTTTACAAAAAAGGTTTTGTATAAACAAAACCTTTTTTGTAAAATAACCAATAATAAACATCCTATAAAAACCAGATATAGAGTGCCTGTCGACTTCTTTACTTCTATCATCTCTATACCTATCAGTGGTTAGGTGAAACACTCCAGACAAGAGCACCACCCCAGGGAGTAATCTGGGAGAGCCACTATTACTTTTGTATAACTTTTCCCTGTGTGCCCTGATATTATTTCATCTTTCTTATGGAAATGAGAAATAGCTTTATAGTCACAATTAAAAGAGAAAGCCATTGTATCATACCATTTCTAGAGAATGCAGATCTTTCACAGTGCTGTAATTTAGTTGAAATCTGAAACATCTGTCAGTCAAATGTCTCCTTGCAACAATCCCCTTTATAATAATCCAAACACTGTAGCAAATGAGGTGGAAAACTAGTTCCTGAAAATGTTTGCACACAGTATTATTTTCTTTCTTGTATCGTAAAAAGACATGCAGTTAACTATTCATTTTAAGGTCATAATATGAGCTTGCTATTCAAATCGAGATGTATTCTTGCAATGTAGTCATGGGAAGTCTATATCTATATCTTGGGAACGAAAAAGAACCATAGAAAATCATAATAGAAAACTCAATTGGGGCTTGCAGATAACTTCAGGTAGGCGAAGACAAAAAAAAATAAAAAATCATCTGTTTTCTGGTTTTCCTTAAAAAAACTTAAAAATAATCATTTTGGAAAGTAGCTATAATTTGGAATATATCTTTTAGCTTTATTTGCTCCAATCTTGCGTTCTGTGTTGTGGTCACATGACCATGTCCATGCAGATCTTTCTTATTTAGTTTGATGTTATGTCCATGGGTGGGGCTTTCATATGGGAGTGTCTATTTAACTAGCTGGGTGGGAGGGGCTATAAACTAGCTGGTGGTTGTTAAGGGCAGTGCTTGAGCAGAGCCAGAGAAAGAAGTGCATCATGGGTTTAGTCATATACAGCAACAAGAAGTGCTAAAAACAGGATGGAAACAAACCAGAGGAATTGGCTTACATGATAAAACCAGGTCAGTAAAACCAAATTGAAAATATACCAAAAAACAAAACATGATGGATGTTTATGAAGTACTGTAAGAAACTACATGAGCATATCTGTTAAAAACCATAGTCATTTCCCAAAAAACCTTCTCAGATGACTAGAATGAAATGAAAGCATAATAATAATAATGTCCTTTACTTCTTGGGTCCAGTAGTGAGCTCAGAATACATTTTAATAAATAAGTTTATTTGGAAGACCTTCTAGTCATCTTTACAAGAAAAAAAATCTCTTTTACACATTCTTCAACCAACTGAAGTGGCCGTAACCTACAGAGAAGAATGATCTTACTGATGTAAAAAAAATAATTACATTTATTTAAATATTTGCTAGCTGACAAGCAGTTTTCAGATGTTAAGTCTTTATGCCTTATTCACACTTCACTGTTCAGTCAATGATTTCCATTGATTGTAAAGCAAAACAAGGTAACGCTCTAAACGAAGAACAGGTCCAGATCTTTTACTTATTTTTTATGACTGTGGAGGCTCCAATCTTAGTTTTGGCTCACAATCACTACTGTAGGAATCTGGTGTCAATAAAATGCATGTCGCTAAATTGATTTCCATGATCAAAAAATCTGGACTAAATAAAAACTGTAATTAAAAAAATAAAATAAAATCTGGAGGATGAGTAGTCAAAAATGTACAACTGCTGTTTTGGTGACCAGAGTAAGAAAATCTGTGGGGACCACCAGCTGTGTAGTGAGTACACAATTAGAACTAAGATCTACCATCTCTACATCTGGACAAAGTAACAAAATGTTGAATACTGTATATGCAAAAAGTATCAAGAAGCATAAAGATGCCCCTAACAGTAGTTACATAGTTATTCATGGGAGTTCTCCAGTAATTATTTAAAATAGCCACCAACAACCTGTCCTAGAATGTGATTACAACCAACTGGCTGCCACCATTTTCAGAGCTTCCTAGCGAAGTGAGGGGTTGGGCCTTACTACAAACTATGACTTGACACTTACATATACCACACATTGGTGAGTTTTCCTGTCAGGCCGCTCAGTTATTATGACATATTGTAGACAGGATCACATCATTACCATCTGTTGTAAAGCAATTACCAGGCAACCCCTTTAGGGTAATAAAAGACACTGATCCATCAAGTTCAAACTATAATCCTTTTGTGCTGATACTGAAGAAAGCATTAAAACCAATACAGGGTATGAGTCCTTTCCTGCATAACGGAAACCAGGACGGATCCGTTATCCTGCTGATAGACTTCTATTATGACAGAATGCAAAACAGAAGCCTTTAAGAAGCATTCCGTTTTGCATTCAGTCATAATAGAAGTCTATCGGCAGCATAACAAATCTCTTATGCTCCCATAGACTTCTATTATGACGGAATGCAAAATGGAATGCTTCTAAAGGTGCCCCTTTTGCATTCCGTCTTGAGTATTATGTTATTTTCCGATATAACCAGAGTGAAAAGGTCTGGATTTGGGTCCGGGTTCCTGAACTTACAAAGACTTTGCAGTTCGGGTGCGCTCATCCCTAGAGAACAGTGATAAGTGTATGTTCTACAAGAGCAAGTTTCTTGAAGTTTGCCTGTTCTCTTGAACTCAAGAATCTGGTCACTCTACATTTGTTTAAAGATAAAGAAGCTGTAAGTCCAAATCCTACAAAGCTTAGTGGCTTGTCAACAGAAAATATTTGAAACATATCAATTGATCTAAGTGCCTTCACTTAGAAGATAGCTCCACCAATTTAATTATGATTTTTATGAAGTTGAGGAGCTTTCTGGAACCTTTATATTAATGAACTATGATTGGTCATCAAGATTGATCGGTGGGGGTCCAAACCCTTCTGTCCCCACAGAACTGTTGATAGAAGGAGCCACAGCACTCTGGAACTAGCTCAGCTCCACACATTGCGTAGTGGTTGGGGGATGTACTGCAAGCTCTGTCCTCTTCACTTATGATGCATTGGGAGTCAGACCCCCAACATTCCAATAAGTCATCAGCATTTCAGTGTTGGAAAACCCCTAAGCTATATACATTTTAGTTGCTCTGGGTTCTTTCATTGAGCATCCTAGATTTCCATTAACCAATGTCAACTAAGTGTTAAAGAGATTTTAGAACTCTGAGCAAAAAAACATTTTTACTTTGTCTTTTGTTGGTGTATTTTCCAAAACTTTAAAAAAAGCTCTTGTGAGTCATGAATATAGGTTTTAGACATTCACAATGCCCACTTAACACTAATCCATAAGATTAAAGTGTTTTATAGGTAGGGGATGTTGCTATGGCAACAAACTCCAGATTTGTGTTCCTTCGTTTTGCTTAGGGTTGGTCTTTGTGCTTCAAAATAACCCAAATATATACTTACATTGGTCACTCTGACAGTTTCCTGGGGTAGGTATTTGATCTTGCTATTCATGTTGATGTATTTATATTATTTTCAGTAAAAAACTAACTAGTTTAAAATATTATGGTGGGTATGATAGAACCTCTAATTTACAATTGCAGGAACTTGGAGGTCAAGTGTAAAAATTCCAGTTTCATATGGATACTAGGATATTATATTCTATGGATAGAATGCTGAATAGGGGGACAGTATATAACTCTCTAAACATAATTAATTTGTAGAAAGCTGTTATACTCTGTCCTCCATTTTTTTGTTGTGGCCATAGGCCCCTGCATACTTACTTTATAGTATTTAAGGCACATTTATTAAGACTGGCAATTTATATGCTCGTCTTAATTGTCTCTGTGCTGCTGGAAGAAAAGGCAAAGTTATGTGGAGGGGCAGGTCTCTACATAACTTTGTTGATTCCTCCAGCAGGATGTGCAAAAATAAAAAAAATCTGCACCAGCTCCCTTGCTGGTGTAGATATACACTGACAAGCAAAAAGGAAACAATGTTTTGAACTTTTGACTTTCAGGCTCCATATCTTACTATCCACAATAACCTCGAACGTGAGACTACAATCATATTATAGACAATCATTTTGGCTATCTCATACATAAATTGGACTTGCAACTATTTAGCATATGATTAGTTGTGCAGATTCTTGTCATGTAGCTGCATTGTTACTGGTTTGCTCCTGGTGGTGGAACAATCTTTTTCTTTTTGTATACTACAAAAGAAAGCTTGTTCTCACATTCCCTGATAGCTCAGTGTATTATTAGGTTAATTCCCAAGCAAAAGGGCACTGGTATGATTCCAAGAGCAGCCATAAAGAAGATTTTCCAAGAAAAAGAATCATCATAATCCAGCTCATTGACAGCGGTATCTTGACTGACCAAGAAAATTGGCAAACTGCTTGTGAGTGCCATAACAGTTGGAAAAATACAAAATGAAGTCCATCCATCCATTCAAAAGCCAAGAGGTGGACGTCCAGGCTAAATATCAGAGTCAACAAGTTGGATCATCACAAGGTCTATCAGTCCGAGCACAACAAACATGGCAGTGGAGGTGGCTCGTATGCTTCGAAATAGGGAGATCACAGACGTCCATGCAAGCATTATACAAGTGTTGAATGGTGGCCTGAAAAAAGTGAAGAAGCCTTAACTTCAATATCATCATAAGAAAATGTTGGCTTAAGTTTGCAAAAAAGTACAAAGAAGTTTGGAAAGGGGTGATTTGGGGTTATGAGACGAAAGTCAATAGACTGGGCTCTGATAGGTGCAAATGGGTCTGGAAGAAATATGGGAAAAGGGGGCTAACAAATTGAGAAATTAAAGGAACTGTCAAGTTCAATGGAGGAAGCCTGATGATATGGGGTTGTTTTACAGCCAAAGGTGTAGGATACTTTACCAGAATCGATGGTGGTCTCAGGGCTGAGCTATATATGAGTATCCTACAAGACAAATTAATTTGTACACTTGAGTACTATGTGTACGAAAAGGACAACATAGTGTTGCAGCATGACAATGACCCGAAGCATATGTCGAGTTTGGCAAAGAAATGGTTCAATGACAATGAAGTATAGGTGTTGGATTGGCCCTCACAGTCCCCAGACCTCAATCCTATCCAACACTTGTGGGTAGAGTTGAAGTAAAAGCTGAATTCGTACCCAACTTGTAACCCAAGTGAGTCGATCAGTATGCACCAACATTTGGAACGTGTAGAAAAGACCTGGGAACAGATTTCTGTTGGAGCATGTTTGAATCTGATCAAGAGCATTCCCAGAAGGATTCAGGCAGTGTTGAAAGCCAAAGGTGGATAACAAAAAAAAATAAAAATGTAAATTTAGAATTTTAGGAGCAAAACAGTAACAATGCAGTTACATGATAAACATCTTCATAACTAATCATATGCTAAACATTTGCAAGTCCAATTTATGTACAGTATGAGATAGCCCATATGATTGTCTATAAAATGATAGTAGTCTCATGTTTGAAGCTGTAGTGGATGGTGAGATATGGAGCCTAAAAGTCAAAAGTTCAAAACATTGTTACCCTTTTGCTTGTAAGTGTAAATCATGTTGAATGCCAAAAAACTGGCATACAAAATGATGAATGAGACAACCTGCTGGCCTGCCCTCTTCCCTGCCCACGCCACGCCACATTTTTTAGACCTGTCGGCAAAGTGGCATTAGCAGGGTAAAGTTGCAGATTTTGTTGCAAAACAACTTGCAACAAAATCTGTGACCGTTATATGCCACACAAGTGGAGTGTATCAGTTAATAAAGGAGCCCCTTTATCTTTAATGTAGGGCAAATTAGGCAGAAATAAAGAGTGAGGAGGTTCAAAAGTAATGGTAAAGCTATGTTGACATTACCATGATGATAAAACAAGTGAACTCGGAGCACCCTGTTCAGGTAGATACCGAACATTATGGTATCTGGGTACCAAGACCTGAACACGGACATTGGCGCCAAAGTCTGTGTTCGTTGTGCAAAGTTAAAATAAAGCTTGTTGAAAGGCTGCAGAGCAGCCAATTAACAAGTGTTAAGCTATCGCACTTGGAAGCCATTACAGTCATGCCTAGTATTGGCATGGCTGTGATTGGCCGACACACCATGTGACCCTACATGCATAAATGCCTGACGCTACTGCACTAAGGGACGGTGTTACACTTTTATTATTTTAGATAACTCTGTGGGCGACTTGTAGGCATTTATGTGGGTGCAATCCAACATCTTTGCACCAGTGACACAAAAATAGAATACTTAATAGGGTTGTTCAGTCTGTGGGTGACCTGTAGGCATTTTTATTCCGTGCAATCCTACTCCTTTGCACCAGTGACAGGGAAATCCAATAGTTAATCAGTCTGTTAATTGTGTTGGTGACACATATCAGTTTTTTTGGGTGCAAACCCTTTACTTGTCACCTTAAAAGGGAAATATAATAATTAATCAGTCTGGATTTCGGCAAAGATCTTCAAGAAAGATGGTGGCTGCCGGCCTGTCGCAAGAAAATGGATCAGGTAAGAATTATATCTAAAGGGGTTCTGCAGTTTTTTAAAACTGATTATCTATCCTCTGGATAGATCATCAGCATCTGATCGTCAGCTATTTGAGAAGGCCGCGGCGCGGGCAGTAGCGCCGCAGCCTACTCTCTATTTACCGCAGGCCCAGTGACGTTACGACTACTATCAATGGACTAGACGGAGCTAAGCTCTGGTCACTTGAATGAAGCTTAGCCCCGCCCAGGCCATTGATACTAGTCGTGACGTCAATGCGTCTGCGGTAAACAGCGAGAAGGCTGCAGAACTACTGCCAGCGCCGCTGCCTTCTCAAACAGCTGATCTGCAGGGGACCCGGGTGTCGGACCTCCACCGATCAGATGCTGATGATCTTTCCAGAGGATAGATCATCAGTTTAAAAAAACTTCAGAAACCCCTTTAAGTTTAAATCGATTCTCTACCACAAAGCACAAGGAAATTCAGCTTTGTGGCAAATTAAATTTATCCTGAAATTCAGATCGAACTTCACTTTGTGGACTCCGATTCACTGATCACTAAAAATAGAGAATTTTTAAGAAGTCAAAGGTGAGTCTTTTTTCCATTTTAGATACAGTGGAATAGCTGAAAATGCTTGTGAAGGTAGATATGTTCTTAAAATAGGCTTTCATGTGTGTCTAATGTCACAAGAGATATCAAATATACATCTAGGCCCCCACTTATTTCCTTGGATTCAGCTGTATACGTAATAGTTTGGATGTCTAACATTTAAAAGCAGCTGCATAGTCTCTACTACTATAACTTTCTATAAAGTAATTTTTTCCTTACCTAAGAGCATTGATATTTGCTTAAAGAGGACCTTTCATCGATTCTTACCCTATGAACTAAGTATACAGACATGTGGAGCGGCGCCCGGGGATCTCTCTGCACTTACTATTATCCCCGGGCGCCGCTCCGTTCTCCTGCTATGCCCTCCGGTATCTCCGTTCCCTAAGTTATGGTAGGCGGAGTCTGCCCTAGCGCTGGCCAATCGCATTGCAGAGCTCACAGCCTGGGAGAAAATAACCTCCCAGGCTGTGAGCTCTGCGCTGCGATTGGCCAGCGCTAGGGTAGACTCCGCCTACCATAACTTAGGGACTGGTATCTCCGCCTACTATAACTTAGTGAGCGAAGATACCGGAGGGCATAGCAGGAGAACGGAGCGGCGCCCGGGGATAATAGTAAGTGCAGTGAGATCCCCGGGCGCCGCTCTACATATCTGTATAGTTAGTTCATAGGGTAAGAATCGGTGAAAGGTCCTCTTTAACCACCTCCGGACCGCCTAACGCAGGATTGCGTTCCGGAGGTGGCAGCGCTGCGCAGAGTCACGCATATACGCGTCATCTCGCGAGACGCGAGATTTCGCTCCAAGCCGGCCCGCGCATGCGCATCGCGGGCCGGCAAAATTCAAAGAACAAGTTCGTCACCAGCCTGCCAGCAACGATCATTGGCTGGCAGGCTGGCGATTTTCAAAAAATCCAATCCAAAGTCATATAACAGATCATATTAGTAAATATGATCTGTTATATGGCTTGTCTGCTCCTGTGCTGGTCCTTTTCGTCGGTTGGATCCAGCACAGGAGCAGACTGAACTGTGAGTACACCAAACACTACACCTTAGCCCCAGATCACCCACCTGCACCCCAATTAACCCTTTGATCACCCCTTTGATCGCCCCTGTCAATCACTAGTGAAAGGAAAAAAAGTGATCAGTGTAAACTGTCACTTTTTTTTTTTCACTGGTATTGGCTGTTAGGTTTTAGGGATAGTTTAGGCCCCTTGGTTAGGTAGTTAGCGTCAGTTAGCGCCCACCCCACCGCACCGCAGTCACTTTTATTCGCTGTTTAGCGTATCGCTAATCAGCATTTGTACTTTTATAGTATCTGTAAGTGATCAAAACTGATCACGGTCAGATCTATAATAGTATTAGTGTCACCTTAGCTCGCCCTCCACCCAAAACGCAGTGTTTGCCCGATCAGGCCTGATCGGTCGCCCACACGTGCGTTCACCCACGCCCGCCCCACCGCAGTGACAAAAAATTATTATTTTTTGATCACTGCACATTCATTTTACACGCACTGCGGCGATAAAAAAATCAGTTTTGATATTTTTTATCAACCGCAGCAGCCTCCGGTACTTCGCTAGCCTCCCCTTTGTAAGACAGGTTTGCTTTTTTTCTTGGGTAGTCTCAGGGAATACCCCTAAATTTAGTAGTCCAAAATGTCAAACAGGGGGTATTCTTCTGAAGAGGCCTACAGGATTCTGACCCAGTCGGATGAGGAGTGGGAACCCTCATCTGACGAATCTAGCGGGTCAGAATATGAACCTGTGGAAAGCAGTGGCTCTCTGACCCAAAGTTCGGACGAGGAGGTGGAGGTCCCTGGCAGCACCAGGCGTACCCGGCCCCATGTCGCTAGACCACAGGTTACGCAGGATCCGCTTCAAGAGCAGCAGAGTGGGGCTGTCGCTGCCGGATCACGTGGTGAGGCATACACCAGCAGCGCAGCCCTTCCTGGACCTAGTACCAGCACTGCCGTACAACCTGGTGAAGTAGCGAGCACCAGAAGGGCAGTTGAAGCTGGTACGGTGGCACGTGCAATAGTTACCCCGTCGCAGCCACCGCAAAGACGGGCCCGTAGAGCCCCTAGAGTCCCTGAGGTGCTGGCAAATCCTGATTGGCAGTCACCAACTTCAGCCGCACCAGTAGTTCCCCCTTTCACCGCCCAGTCTGGAGTTCGGGTTGAGACGGCTCAAATCGGTTCGGCCCTGGGATTTTTTGAGCTGTTCTTGACTGCGGAGCTCTTGGACTTAGTCGTGGCAGAGACCAACCAGTATGCCACACAATTTATAACCGCTAACCCGGGAAGCTATTATGCCCAGCCTTTCCGGTGGAAACCAGTCCAAGTTTCCGAGCTTAAAATTTTTTTGGGCCTTCTCCTCAACATGGGCCTGACAAAAAAGCATGAATTGCGGTCATATTGGTCAACGCACCCAATTCATCACATGCCCATGTTCTCTGCTGCTATGTCCAGGACACGATTTGAGACCATCCTACGTTTTCTGCATTTTAGCGACAATACCACCTCCCGTCCCAGAGGCCACCCTGCTTTTGACCGGCTCCACAAAATTCGGCCCCTCATAGACCATTTCAACCTGAAATTTGCAGATTTGTATACCCCTGAGCAAAACATCTGCGTAGACGAGTCCCTAATACATTTTACCGGGCGCCTTGGCTTCAAACAATACATCCCAAGCAAGCGTGCCCGGTATGGGGTCAAATTGTATAAGCTCTGTGAAAGGGCCACAGGCTATACCCACAAATTTCGGATCTATGAGGGAAAAGATCAGACCCTGGAGCCGGTCGGTTGCCCTGACTACCTGGGGAGCAGTGGGAAGACAGTCTGGGACTTGGTGTCACCCTTATTCGGCAAGGGGTACCATCTTTATGTGGACAATTTCTACACAAGTGTGGCCCTCTTTAGGCATTTGTTTCTAGAACGGATTTGCGCCTGTGGCACCATGCGAACTAGTCGCGTGGGCTTCCCCCAACGGCTTGTAACCACCCGTCTTGCAAGGGGGCAGAGGGCTGCCTTGTGTAACGAAGAACTGCTCGCGGTGAAATGGAGAGACAAGCGTGACGTTTACATGCTCTCCTCCATTCACGCAGACACGACAATCCAAATTGAGCGAGCAACCCGTGTCATTGAAAGCCCCTCTGTGTCCACGACTATAATGCGCTCATGGGAGGGGTGGACTTCAATGACCAGATGTTGTCTCCGTATTTAGTTTCCCGCAGAACCAGACGCTGGTATAAGAAGGTGTCTGTATATTTAATTCAATTGGCGCTCTACAATAGTTTTGTTCTCTACAGTAAGGCTGGGAGAACAGGATCCTTCCTCAAATTCCAGGAAGAGATCATCGAGAACCTCCTTTACCCAGGAGGTTCCGTGGCCCCATCCACCAGTGTAGTTAGCCGTCTACACGAGCGACATTTCCCCAGTGTCGTTCCTGGTACCTCAACCCAACCGTCACCCCGAAAAAGATGTCGTGTCTGTAGCAGGAGTGGAATAAGGCGTGACACCCGCTATTTCTGTCCTGACTGTGCTGACCACCCTGCCCTATGCTATGGAGAGTGTTTCCGGAAGTACCACACACAGGTACACTTAGCATAGGGATCACATCTCACCAGGACAGGCACACAGGGCTATTAGGGCCCATTCACTCACAGCTGCTGCAAACCTCTCCTTTCACCTGGGATAAAGTGCATAATGTACTTCGCCACATCTTTGGGCGATTTGCGCTTTGCACATTGTCCCATGGGGAAGGAGAGGTTTGTTCTATAAAAGGTAAAAAAAACTAAACAAAAAAAAAAATACCGGTAAGTAAAAAAGTTAAATGTTCAGTTAAAAAAGTTTAAAAAAAGTTTCTATGTTCTGTTCAACAGTTAATAAAGTTATTGCTTTGCGGCCTGGTTTTTTCTTTTTTGTTTTGTTTTTTTTACCTTTCAGGTGGACCAACCGATCGACTAGCTGCAGCACTGATGTGCATTCGGACAGAAGCATTGCGCTGCTGTCAGATTACACGCAAGTCGGTGTATGCGGCGCTGCAAGACGAGATTTTTCCTCTGCAGTAAAAGATACGTTTGCCGAGGCATATGAGCTGAGGAGGTGGCGGTGTTCATATACTTTGGCAAACACTTTGTATATATAAAAAAAAAAATCCCGGCAATGATTTATTCATCCACATCGATTGATGTGAATGGAGAAATCTGGTTTGCCAGGGCATACGAGCTGAAGTGGGTATGGATGTTGGGCGGAGCTCCTATGTCCTGGCAGACGCCTTTCCCCTCCTTTTTCTTTTTTTGGCAGAGATTTTTTCATCCACATTGATCGATGCGAATGAAGAAATCTGTGCCGTTCATTTTTTTCTTTCAGCCCAGAGGCTGAACGGAAAAAAAAAATCTCATTACCCGTATGCTCAATATAAGGAGAATAGCAGAAACTCCTAATGCTGGGCATACATGTAATGATTGCGGAGACCCTCAAATGCCAGGGCAGTACAAACACCCCACAAATAACACCATTTTGGAAAGAAGACACCCCAAGGTATTCGCTGAGGGGCATATTGAGTCCATGAAAGATTGAAATTTTTGTCCCAAGTTAGCGGAAAGGGAGACTTTGTGAGAACAAAATCAAAAAAATCAATTTCCGCTAACTTGTGCCAAATTTTTTTTTTTTCAATGAACTCGCCATGCCCCTCATTGAATACCTTGGGGTGTCTTCTTTCCAAAATGGGGTCACATGTGGGGTATTTATACTGCCCTGGCATTTTAGGGGCCCCAAAGCGTGAGAAGAAGTCTGGTATCCAAATGTCTAAAAATGCCCTCCTAAAAGGAATTTGGGCACCTTTGCCCACCTAGGCTGCAAAAAAGTGTCACACATGTGGTATCTCCGTATTCAGCAGAAGTTGGGGAATATGTTTTGGGGTGTCATTTTACATATACCCATGCTGGGTGAGATAAATATCTTGGTCAAATGCCAACTTTGTATAAAAAAAATGGGAAAAGTTGTCTTTTGCCAAGATATTTCTCTCACCCAGCATGGGTATATGTAAAAAGACACCCCAAAACACATTCTCCACCTTCTCCTGAGTACGGAGATACCAGATGTGTGACACTTTTTTGCAGCCTAGGTGGGCAAAGGGGCCCACATTCCAAAGAGCACCTTTCGGATTTCACAGGTCATTTACCTACTTACCAGACATTAGGGCCCCTGGAAAATGCCAGGGCAGTATAACTACCCCACAAGTGACCCCATTTTGGAAAGAAGACACCCCAAGGTATTCCGTGAGGGGCATGGCAAGTTCCTAGAATTTTTTATTTTTTGTCACAAGTTAGTGGAAAATGATGATTTTTTTTTTTTTTTTTTCATACAAAGTCTCATATTCCACTAACTTGTGACAAAAAATAAAAATTTCCATGAACTCACTATGCCTATCAGCGAATACCTTGGGGTCTCTTCTTTCCAAAATGGGGTCACTTGTGGGGTAGTTATACTGCCCTGGCATTCTAGGGGCCCAAATGTGTGGTAAGGAGTTTGAAATCAAATTCAGTAAAAAATGACCTATGAAATCCAAAAGGTGCTCTTTGGAATGTGGGCCCCTTTGCCCACCTAGGCTGCAAAAAAGTGTCACACATCTGGTATCCCCGTACTCAGGAGAAGTTGAGGAATGTGTTTTGGGGTGTCTTTTTACATATACCCATGCTGGGTGAGATAAATATCTTGGTCAAATGCCAACGTTGTATAAAAAAATGGGAAAAGTTGTCTTTTGCCAAGATATTTCTCTCACCCAGCATGGGTATATGTAAAATGACACCCCAAAACACATTCCCCACCTTCTCCTGAGTACGGAGATACCAGATGTGTGACACTTTTTTGCAGCCTAGGTGGGCAAAGGGGCCCATATTCCAAAGAGCACCTTTCGGATTTGACAGGTCATTTTTTTCAGAATTTGATTTCAAACTCCTTACCACACATTTGGGCCCCTAGAATGCCAGGGCAGTATAACTACCCCACAAGTGACCCCATTTTGGAAAGAAGACACCCCAAGGTATTCCGTGAGGGGCATGGCAAGTTCCTAGAATTTTTTATTTTTTGTCACAAGTTAGTGGAAAATGATGATTTTTTTTTTTGATTTTTTTTTCATGCAAAGTCTCATATTCCACTAACTTGTGACAAAAAAGAAAAATTTCCATGAACTCACTATGCCCATCAGCGAATACCTTGGGGTGTCTTCTTTCCAAAATGGGGTCACTTGTGGGGTAGTTATACTGCCCTGGCATTCTAGGGGCCCAAATGTGTGGTAAGGAGTTTGAAATCAAATTCTGAAAAAAATGACCTGTCAAATCCGAAAGGTGCTCTTTGGAATATGGGCCCCTTTGCCCACCTAGGGTGCAAAAAAGTGTCACACATCTGGTATCTCCGTACTCAGGAGAAGGTGGGGAATGTGTTTTGGGGTGTCATTTTACATATACCCATGCTGGGTGAGAGAAATATCTTGGCAAAAGACAACTTTTCCCATTTTTTTATACAAAGTTGGCATTTGACCAAGATATTTATCTCACCCAGCATGGGTATATGTAAAAAGACACCCCAAAACACATTCCTCAACTTCTCCTGAGTACGGGGATACCAGATGTGTGACACTTTTTTGCAGCCTAGGTGGGCAAAGGGGCCCACATTCCAAAGAGCACCTTTTGGATTTCATAGGTCATTTTTTACTGAATTTGATTTCAAACTCCTTACCACACATTTGGGCCCCTAGAATGCCAGGGCAGTATAACTACCCCACAAGTGACCCCATTTTGGAAAGAAGAGACCCCAAGGTATTCGCTGATGGGCATAGTGAGTTCATGGAAGTTTTTATTTTTTGTCACAAGTTAGTGGAATATGAGACTTTGTATGAAAAAAAAAAAAAAAAAAAAATCATAATTTTCCACTAACTTGTGACAAAAAATAAAAAATTCTAGGAACTCGCCATGCCCCTCACGGAATACCTTGGGGTGTCTTCTTTCCAAAATGGGGTCACTTGTGGGGTAGTTATACTGCCCTGTCATTCTAGGGGCCCAAATGTGTGGTAAGGAGTTTGAAATCAAATTCTGAAAAAAATGACCTGTCAAATCCGAAAGGTGCTCTTTGGAATATGGGCCCCTTTGCCCACCTAGGCTGCAAAAAAGTGTCACACATCTGGTATCTCCGTACTCAGGAGAAGGTGGGGAATGTGTTTTGGGGTGTCATTTTATATATACCCATGCTGGGTGAGATAAATATCTTGGTGAAATGCCAACTTTGTATAAAAAAATGGGAAAAGTTGTCTTTTGCCAAGATATTTCTCTCACCCAGCATGGGTATATATAAAATGACACCCCAAAACACATTCCCCACCTTCTCCTGAGTACGGAGATACCAGATGTGTGACACTTTTTTGCAGCCTAGGTGGGCAAAGGGGCCCATATTCCAAAGAGCACCTTTCGGATTTGACAGGTCATTTTTTTCAGAATTTGATTTCAAACTCCTTACCACACATTTGGGCCCCTAGAATGCCAGGGCAGTATAACTACCCCACAAGTGACCCCATTTTGGAAAGAAGAGACCCCAAGGTATTTCGTTATGGGCATAGTGAGTTCATAGAAGTTTTTATTTTTTGTCACAAGTTAGTGGAATATGAGACTTTGTAAGAAAAAAAAAAAATAATCATCATTTTCCGCTAACTTGTGACAAAAAATAAAAAGTTCTATGAACTCACTATGCCCATCAGCGAATACCTTAGGGTGTGTACTTTCCGAAATGGGGTCATTTGTGGGGTGTTTGTACTGTCTGGGCATTGCAGAACCTCAGGAAACATGACAGGTGCTCAGAAAGTCAGAGCTGCTTCAAAAAGCGGAAATTCACATTTTTGTACCATAGTTTGTAAACGCTATAACTTTTACCCAAACCATTTTTTTTTTACCCAAACATTTTTTTTTTTATCAAAGACATGTAGAACTATAAATTTAGAGCAAAATTTCTATATGGATCTCGTTTTTTTTGCAAAATTTTACAACTGAAAGTGAAAAATGTCATTTTTTTGCAAAAAAATCGTTAAATTTCGATTAATAACAAAAAAAGTAAAAATGTCAGCAGCAATGAAATACCACCAAATGAAAGCTCTATTAGTGAGAAGAAAAGGAGGTAAAATTCATTTGGGTGGTAAGTTGCATGACCGAGCAATAAACGGTGAAAGTAGTGTAGGTCAGAAGTGTAAAAAGTGGCCTGGTCTTTCAGGGTGTTTAAGCACTGGGGGCTGAGGTGGTTAAAATGTCAAGTATCTCTTTTAAATAAAAAAATCACTGCTGGCTTTAAACATTAAAAAAGTTTGTACTGGTCTTTTGTTAAACTCCCTGAATACCCGTTGATGACGATCACTGTATTACAGTATCCCCGCGCAAGCTTTCATTTATGATCGGCTCTGGATGTATGCCAGTTTCAATTTTAATCTCTGTGATTGTGTTTTGATGAATAGGGAGACAGTAGATAATAGAATAAGGTCATTTTGCATTTCAATACCATATCTCCAAGTTGATTTAACCCAAACTACATCCCTATCACTTTCTTTCTTGTCATTTTTAGTTTTCAAATAAATATCACTTACGTGATTGATAATAATAATAAAAAAGACTAAACTGTAGCATATATAAATATGTAGCATTTCATTACTGTATATATTTGAATTGAATTGGGTTGTCCATTTTGGATGAATCTTTTTTTGCTAGAAGGGTCCACCACAAATTATAAGCTGAGCACAGGTTGTCCCCAATGACCAACTGTAATCTATAGGGGAAATCCAACACTTCCAATGGAGCACCTCCACAGGGGGAATTAAGCATTGCAGATTTCCCAATGACATTTATGTTATAAACAGGTGTGTTAGGTCCTCCAGAGTGAGATATACTCTTTGTAGCTGCTTTCTTTCTGCTACATTATATCAATAACAACCCTAAAAAGGAGACCACCCTCTAACACTCCAAACTACAGTAAGGGATGAGTAGCAAAGTGTGCATAATTCAAAAATCGGATAAAATACCATATGCTACAATATCACGGCAAGAGCAAAAAAATTGTCGAAAAATTTGATATCGATGACCTATCATCAGGATAGGTCTTCAATACCAGATTGATGGATGTCCAACTCCTGCCACCCCAGCCGATCCATTCTTTGAACATGCCCATGTGTACATCGGTCACCTGGCCTAGACGAGGCTCAAGTAAATGGGCCTGAGCTAGAATAAACCTGTAAACTGTGATAAGCTGGGGTGGCAGGAGTTGCACACCTGCCAATCTGATATTGATGAGCTATTATTAGGGTAGGACATCAATATGAAAATTCCAGATAGCCCTTTTAAAAATTGGGCAGGATCACTCTGGGACTGGCTTGAATCCTTCACAAAACCAAATCTAAAAAACAGCATATAAAAATATTGCTTTAATATACTCATAACCCTAATGCTAAGCTCCAATGAGTTATAAAGGGTCAAGATGGTTTCAACCTAAAAAAGAAATATTGCTAGACCATTGCATATCACAAAACATACACTGGTGAGCCATACTATTTAAGTAACCTGCCTAAAATTGTGCACTACATAGCTAAGCAGTACATTCAGCAAGCTGTAATGGGTTGTGCTCTGGCACCTTTCTAGCAAAATCAGTTTTACCTATCTTCAGCAAACCTTCATGCATCAATAAGTTTTGGGTGCTGCAGTTTTATCAGTTGTCCATCCATGCACAAAGTTTGGCAAACTGGAAACACCCCACATGACCTGCTATATTGGAGATGCTTACGTCCAATCCTCTAGCTATCACAGTTTGGCATTCATCAAAGTCACTCTGATCCATACACTTGCCCATTTTTGCAGCTTCCAACACATCATCGTCAAGAACATTGATTTGCTCAACCGTCTCACGTTCTAATGCAATAACTGAGGTGCCACAGATTGCAACTTCAACCAACTGTCACAGAATTGCCCATTTTCTATACTGTTGTTATGAAACTACCTTTAGGCTTGTTTTCCATGAAGCAGCTGTTGTGCGGCAGCTGAATGAGGCTGAAGCCTGTCACACGAGCAGCAGCCAATGGCGGCATGAATTTGAGGGTTAGGCTAGGGCTGTGATGGCTAACCTTCGCCACTCCAGCTGTGGTGAAACTACGACTCCCAAGATGCCCCCTTGCTTGGCTGTTCTCCGAACTCCATAGAAATGAATGAAGCATGCTGGGAGTTGTAGTTTCCCCACAGCTGGACTGCCAGAGGTTAGTCATCACTGGACTAGGGCTACACAGTGACACTGGTCACGCAACACCTGTCAAGGCCAGGATCACTGAGTAGCGGTAATGCCATAGAAATGAATGGGATCGTCACGGCAGTCGCGAGAAATCCAACACGGCTGGATTTCTTGTGACTGCAGCAGAGAATCCCATTCATTTCTATGGGATCACCGCTGATCAGCGATCCTGGCCGCGACAGGTGTTGTGCAACCAGTGTAGCTGTGTAGCCTAGCCTAATATCTCAGTTCATCCGCAAACTTGTGTGCCTATTGGTTGTGGAAACACAAACTTATCCTAATAGAAAAAGCAGCAAGGAAATCTGCTATAGTTCTCCTTATCAACTAGAGTACTCACATTTTGAATGCCAGTTTGGAGGTGACGTTCATGAATAGTGATGAGCGATAGGGATAGTGATTAATTACTAATTACTTTGTCATGAATCGCATTCCATTGCATGTAGCAGGTGCAATGATGGGGAATGGCGATCGCACCACCCCTTTCGTTGTTCCCCTCATATGCCACAATTATTGCTGATCACAGCATCTGAGATTTAAATGGATGCCCTTCAGGGTTTAATCCGGGTAAAATAAATACTCACTTTTTCCATTTTCTCACGGAGAGGTGGGCCTCTTGACTCTAGTCTCACGCAGTGACATGATCACGTCATCATGCTGGCTGGGCTCGATGACTTCATCACTAATGACCTTCCCGGTCTCCCCACATGAGATTTTGTTTGCTTTCTTCAATCAAGAAGCCCGCAACGGCCTCTCTGCAAGCAAATAGATGAGGTTTTTTTGTTGTTTTTTTACCGCCACTTCAAAATAGATTTGTTACCACCAAGTGCTAGAAAATTCGGTTTCGTGGCGAATCAATTTTTTCCTAAAAATTCTGATTGAAGTCAATTTATTTGACTTTTATTTGCTCATCTCTATTCATTAACACTAGGGATGAGTTAATCGAAGTCCACAAAATCAAATTTCCTCGTGCTTCGCAGTAGCAAATCGATTTAACCTGAAATTCAAAAAAACTAAACAAACCAAAAACTATGTCAGTGTTTCCCAACCAGTGTGCCTCCAGCTGTTGCAAAACTACACCTCCCAGCATGCCTGCACAGCCAAAGACTGTCCGGGAATTCAGGGAGTTGTAGTTTTGCAACAGCTGGAGGCACACTGGTTGGGAAACACTGTACTATGTGATGACATTATTGCGGGCTACGCGAGATTTCATCCCAGACCTTCAGGCAATATGGCAGCGGGTGGCCCATCATGAGCAAGCATATCAGGTAAGTTTTTTTTCTCATTTTACACTCTTTTATTTATATCAGTTGCCACGATCATGTATAAAGGTGGCATCTGAGAGGTACAATGACGGGGGGCGGCGTAATTACTGCTCCATGTCATTGCACCCACTACTTACTAAGAAGTCATTCGTCACAAAGCGGATTTCTTTTTTATATTCGGCAAAGCAGCCAAATCAAATTTTTAAATACTTTGCTCATTTCTAATGAGCACCCTAATGACTGCTATTAGTGGGTGTCACCCAGCATTTGTATCACTAGCATATGACACCAAGAAAATTTAGTAAATGTTTAGAATATAAAAAAAAAAAACACAAGAATTCAAGATCTGGTATTTTCTGGTACTTTTTATTTTTATGGCATAGAATGAGGTGTTATTTAAGGTACATTGTCCGCTACTAGCTTCCATACTTTACATGGTTTGCAAGAAACATGCAGATAACAACAAGATATTTATTCCAGGTCTACTGTACATGATGGCTGGAAATGTGCCTCTGTAATCACTGATTTTTGCAAGGCTGCAGATCCTCGGCCTAATCAGACATGTCAATGCATCTGAAACTAAACAATCAGACTGCAGAGCAAGGTGTCTTACACAAAATCTATACGGCTCCAGCCTTATGTTTTATACATTGCAGCAGCTCATGTAGTATGGTCTATACATTTCTCAGTTAAAGGAGAATTCCCTCTAACATAAAGATCACTCTTTTATGATTTTGCTTTTCAATTTCTTATTTACATTATTTATATTTCTAGGACAACTGGGTGGCATGGAATATGATAATGGACTGATTATTGCAGCTCTTCAGAAGGATTTTCACCTAGCTTTCTTACAGGGAACCTGTCACCCCAAAAACGCATATAAAACTACCAGCATTACCTAATAGTAGCCCCCAGTCTGTTCATAATCATATGTTTGATCCGGTAGTCTGATGCTCAATAGCTTAAAGAAACAATATTTTAAGCGCCATCAGCGCTATCTTGCCGGTCAGCTTCAAGTCAAGGGGGCAGCGGCTTCCTTGCTTCAAGTTAAGGTAAGCACGCCCCCTAACCGTCCCCTCTCTTGTTTGATTGACTGCCTGAAGTGCGGCCGGGATCGCAGAAGTCTCATGCATGCGCGGTGCGCCGCTGAAAGCTGGCTAACAGCGGCAACCGGAGATGGGATCGCGCCTTACCAAGGAGCACGTGCGCAAGACTTCTGACTGTCAATCAAACAAAAGAGGGGACGGTTAGGGGGCGTGCTTACCTTGACTTAAAGCAAGAAGTTGCTGCCCCCTTGATTTGAAGCTGACCGGCAAAATTGCGCTGATGCCGCTTAAAATATTGTTTTTTTAAGCTATTGAGCATCAGACTACCGGATCAAACATATGATTATGAACAGACTGGGGGCTACTATAAGGTAATGCTGGCAGTTTTATATACGTTTTTGATGTGACAGATTCCCTTTAAACTGCTGAACAAAAATCTTACCTCCAAATTCAGTGACGCATCCCCACCTCTAGCGACAGCCCTAGTCCGTGTCTTAGCACCACTCCAGCCCCATTTTATGGGGACTCGGGTGACACTGATCTCAGACGGGCTGTCGCGTTTATTTGTCATATGTATAAATATAAGTACACTCTGTAATGCTCCGATGCAGTTCCTCCGTGACATCCCCCGCCAACTGGGGATAGTGGGTTCATAACCTGTGGACCCCTACTCCCATCTGGTGGGTACTTGTCACAGAGCGGATGTGCTGTGAGGTCTGGACAGAGGGGTGTATGCGGTTTGATTGGCCGTGCCGCCCCCCTGACACAGACATTCCATTTAGAGCCCGGCGCTCACCCGCCGGTTCTCCGCCAGTGGACCAGCCTTATCTGCTTCATACTGCAGGGCTTTGGACACTGTTTCAGTGTCTGACATTTCTGTACAGGGCACTGGCCGGCCTGTATGGGCATGAGCATGCGCCCTGTTGTAAAGTTTGACAGCGGCCATCTTTGATGTGGTTTCCAGATTCTTGATAACTATTACGTGCCTCGCGAGAGCACATAGGAGCGGCGCATGCGCCGTCTGTTCTTCCGGACGCCAGCAGTTTCCACCAGGTCTCCATGGATCAACGTGATCCATTCAAAGGTTTTTAATGTTTTAATTGATTTGTGATTGTCAAATATTATGCACAGTCCACCATATGTGATTGCCAATCATGTATGTTTATGGATTTTTCACTGTACCAATGATGATATGTAATTCACATGATCAGGTTCACAATTATATGGGGTTTAACCATGGCGTCATATGAATTGTATTGTTAACATCGCCATATTCTCGATGCACTTGCACTTTAATGTTTAATTATCAATTTGTAATTATAAAAAAATTGCTTGCACTATATATGTATGCCAATTTGCACATGTTATTCAGCTAAACAAAGGCTCCATTGAGAGAGCTGAAACGTTGCTGCTAGATGGGTGAATAACCGTCCACTTTTTTTTCATGTGCCTTAGACTGCCCACAATAAAAGGCCACTCTTAAATGTGCACAGTTTTACCTTACTGGGGGGGGTCAGAAAACCAGTCAGTATCTGGTGTGGCCACCATTTGCCTCACACAATGCAACACATCTCCGTCGCATAGAGTTGATCAGGTTGTTGATTGTGGCCTGTGGAATGTTGGTCCACTTCTCTTCAACAGCTGTGCGAAGTTGCAGAATATTGTCTGGAACTGGAACTCGCTGCCATATACGCCGATCCAGAGCGTCCCAAACATGCTCAATGGGTGACATATCTGGTGAGTATGCAAGTAATGTGATGTTTTCAGCTTTCAGGAACTGTGTACAGATCCCTGCAATATGGGGCCGTGCATTATCATGCTGCAAAATGAGGCGATGGTCGTGGATGAATAGCACAACAATGGGCCTCAGGATCTCGTCACGGTATCTGTGCATTCAAAATGCAATTAATAAAATGCACCTTTGTTCTTTGTCCATAATATACACCTGCCCATACCATAACCCCACCGCCACCATGGGCCACTCGATCCACAACTTTGATGTCAGCAAACCGCTCACCCACACGACGCCACACACGCTGTCTGCCATCTGCCCTGAACTGTGAAAATTGGGACTCATCTATGAACAGAACGCCTCTCCAACGTGCCAGACACCCCCAAAAAGACTTTAGAACATATAACTGCACCACTAAATGGCTAATAAGCAATTTTTTTCAGTAATACACCCCAAAAAAGGCTGTAATTTTGTCACTTCACTACACGACGACAAATAAGCCCTTTTTTTCCACTAATACACCACAAAAAAGGCATTAGAATATATAACTGCACCACACAAGGGCTAATAAGACATATAAATATTTCCTAGTAATACACCCTGTATCATGGCTGTATCATATAGCACTTGCACACCAATAAAGAGAACTGTTTGCTGAAATTACAGAGGTATCATCTATTGCAAACCTAAAAGCAGAGGTATAATGGCAATTTGGATCCCCAGTCAGTGCAGCAAGGTGTAATAGGATTGTTCCTAATCCTATTACCCAGGCTTTACACTCCCCTATTGGACCCTGATCAACATAAATGCTGTGGAATAATTCCTCCCTATCCTTTCTCTACACTTCTAATGATATTTCCCTGAACTTCTATTCAGCCCAAAAAAAAGTTTTAAAATATTTTCTACCACTTTTCCTAGCACCTGCTAATGTCTCTCCTGCACTAAGTACACTGGAAAATGGCTGAATCCAAGAAGGCTGAGGCTATTTATTGGGCTGTGACATCACAGGGCTGGCTAGCTGCTGATTAGCTGCATGTATGGCATTGTGAGTAATCCCTCGTTCCCAGAGTTCTTTTCTCCATGTCCTAACACGTGCAGCAGCCATTTTAGGAAAAAAAATTATTTGTTACCGCGAAGCGAATTAAAGTTTTCTTGAAATTTGGATCAAATTCCCCTTTTTCAACTTTTATTCGCTCGTCTCTAGTCATTAAGAACTATCTTCAGCATAAAGAAGAACCAGCAGTCCTGGAAGTGATGCAATGGCCCCCACAAAGCCCTGATCTCAACATCAACGAGATTCTCTGGGATTACATGAAGAGACAGAAGGATTTGAACAAGCCTACATCCACAGAAGATCTCTGTTTAGTTCTCCAAGATCTTTAAGACAACCTCCCTGCCAGGTTCCTTCAAAAACTGTGTGCAAGCGTACCTAGAAGACAAAGGGTGGTCTTATCTGATTTAGATTTTCCTTGTTCATTCCCTTTGCATTTTGTTGATTGATAAAATTAAACTATTAACACTTCTATTTTTTAAAGCATACTTACTTTGCAGCATTTTTTTTACACCTGCCTAAAAGTTTTGCACTGTACAGTATCTCTTCACACCTCTCCAGACTTGTCAGTTTCGTGATTTAAGATGGATATTTTCTTAGCAATACTTTTAAAAAGAAGATTAGTTTAAAGAAAAAAAGAGTTGAATAAATGAGAAATACAATGGATTTTGCTCCAGAGATGTCAGTCATTACTTTAATTTTAGCTGGTGCTGTCAAATTTATTTTCCTTCAAGAGGAAATTACAAGCTCAGATATGTTCATCTAGTGTTTGAGGCATTATTGCAACGCGCTAAGCTAGTTGCTTTCATTGTTGTTCCCTGATTTAATATTTTATTTCTGTACTCCTTCATTGAGGATGAGCAAATCCCCAGTCATTAGAGCTCTTGAGATGTCGCTAAGTACTTTAATTTGACTAATACACCTGTCAACGGTTTTGCGGTTGTGCTAACTTCAAGTTGATGTTTACTGTGCATGATTATTTATAACCACAGATGACAATCAAAGTGGGAGCTGAAAAACTAGGAAACCTAGTGGAATTTTTTTAGAACATAAATGTGTTAATTTTTTTTTTTTTTTACAAAAATAGGAATTTTTCTGAGGCTTGGTTTAATAACGTACCCTATTTAACCAGATCTGAAGTGCACCCTTAAGTTATATTGCCCATTGAATATAATGTGAGAGAAAAATAATGAAACTTACATTTTGTGTATTGATCCTTACAGCACCTTACCCTTAGGACTCATTCACACGACCGTGGTTTGGTTCCGCATCCGAGCCGCATTTTTTGCGGCTCAGGTGCGGAACCATTCAATTCAATGGGGCCAGCAAAAGATGCAGACAGCACTCCGTGTGCTTTCCACATCCGTTGCTCCGTTCCGTGGCGCCACGAAAATGATAAATCATGTCCTATTCTTGTCCGTTTGGCGGACAAGAATAGGCATTTCTATAATGGGCCGTCTGTTCCGTTCTGCAAATTGCGGAAGGCTCATGGGCTGCATCCGTGTTTTGCGGATCCGCAATTTGCGGACCGCAAAACACGGCACGGTCGGGTGAATGAGCCCTAACAGTATCCTTAACCTACTCCAAACAATTAGGTTAATTTATAACATCCAGTTTTAGGCGCTCTCTAAAAAGACATCTTTTTACGTTAGCCTATCACATCCCTTAATCTAACTCACCTCTATTCCTTGCCCCCCCCACCACCACTCTGTTTGTACATGAACCCCCTGAGTGTAAAGCCCTTCAGAATATGTTGCTGCCATATTATGATTATTTTTATTATTATTATTATTATTATTATTATTATTATTATTATTACTACAGTATCCACATTCAATATACAGATGAATCTAACAGCAAATTTTCACAAATCTGATTAACTCCTTCCGGACCTCTGCCTGTTTACGTACTGCAGAAGTTCAATCTTTAAAGAAAGCAACAGCTCCAGAACAGAGCAGGGGCTATAGCCACCAGGTTTGTGCTGGTTTAAAGAGCAGACACCCGGAGATAATGCATGTGATCAGCTATCACGGGCATTTAAACCTGTGACCACAGCATCTGAGAGGCTTTTCCCTGCACTCCTGAGACCTGAACAGCTCCCCCATGCTGAGATTAGGGAAGCTGTTCATTTGCTGTGGTAGCCTTAAGCCCAAGGAAGGATCTGAGGCTACCACAGCAATAGCTCCTATGGAGCCCTGCCATCTCTACAGAAGGGAGAAAGAAAATAGTGGTTGGTAAACGGCTGGTATCCATGTTTTGTGAATCCATTTAGCACATAGGGTCATGTGCATGAGACCTTATTCTATCATATGCGATATTGTCTGCTGCGTTATGTATCTAATACTATCATGTATGATACAGTCTGCTAAACCGTTGTTCTAATCCTATTATGCATGATACTTTCATTTGTACCATTTATCTAATCCCATCATGTGTCATATTGTGTGCTGTTTCACGTATCTAATTCCATCATGTGTGATACTGTCTGCTGAGTTGTGTATCTAATTCTATCACGTGTGATACTGGCTGCATATCTAATAGTGCGTATATCCAATATCATGTGTGATACTGTGTGCTGTACTTTGTATCTAATCCTATCACGTGGGATACTGGCTGCCGAGCTGTGCATCCAAATCTAATGTGTGATAATTAGGGTTGAGCGAACCCGTGGAAGTTCGGGTTTGCCGGTTTTCGGACAAACTTCAGGTCAAAGTTTATGCTCGGGACCCGAACTTCACCCCGAACCCAGACCCCATTTAAGTCAATGAGGACCCGAACTTCACTTGAGGGGTTAAAAAAAAACTCTCCTCACCTCCTTCTATCTTCATTCAGCAGGACCTGCGGTGACGTCACCACGATCACCACGTGGTTAGCGCGGTGATGTTACCGCAGGTCCTTTTGCAGGTCCTGAAGAAAAGAAGATACCGGCTGCGCGATCAAGTGGATGAGGTGAGTTTTTTATTTTATTTTTAACCCCTCAATAGACATTTTATTTAGCATTCTGTTTTAAGAATGCTATTATTTTCTGTTATAACCATGTTATAACAGAAAATAATAAAATCACCCAAACACTCAACCTTAACTTCAGTGAAAAAGTCCAGGTTCGGGTCCGGGTACCTGAACTCGCAAAGTTCGGTACGAACCCAAACTTTGCAGTTCGGCTTCGCTCAACTCTAGTAATAATGTCTGGTGAACTGCTGTATCTAATCCTATCATGTGTGATACTGGCTGCTGTGTATCTAATCATATCATGTTTGATACTGTGTGCTGAGCTGTGCATCTAATCCTATCATGTGTGATACTGGCTTCTTTACTGCTGTATCTAATCCTACAACGTGATATTGTCTTCTATACCATCTATTTAATCCTACTACACAGTATTCTTCTACCAGGAGAGAACATTTCCATAATACGACGTCATAGGGAGGCTTATGACTTTGTAAGAAAGAACTACGTGAACATGATGGGTTTCCAATCTAATTTTTATAAGAGCAATACACCATGTTTTCTAAAATAATCAAGTCAAATTTTTAAAGAAATTATTTCCATTCTACAATTTAGAATCCCTTTAATGGTGTCACCTGCTAATTCAATAGCTGGAGGATGCTGTCAATTTATAAGGGCTCGAAATCTAAACACATAAAAAACATTTTGATCTTTACGGATGTGACCTTATTTTGAAGCCTTTAGCATAAATTCCATAATATGGGGTTTGAGATTGGCATTTCCGTACTTGGTCCTGAAGGAACATCACATTTCATCGCACAGATGTCTTCTGTGAATTTGCACACAGTGTAAATGTTCCAGGAATTCACATCCTGTTATATCAGATCTTGCTGCCATCTGCTTATTTTTTTATTTTAATTTTTTTTAATTTTTTGACAAATGTAGTATTTTAGCAAATTGCTAGAATTTAAAGTTTATTTAGTGAAACTGGGGCAACAGAAGGGATAAAACATGCTCATCTTTCATGTCCCAACAATCAACGTGAAGCCTCTTTTTAGCACAGTAGTTAGCAGAGTTGGTTATTTTAATGTGTTCTTTTCATTGTTGAAAGTCTCATTTGGAAGAGGCAAATGTCAAGTTGCTGTGAGAGTAATGGTTCTGAGACAGGCGACTGAAAATGGTCTGTAGTCACACAAAACATAGATTGAAATGGTAAGAAATATGAAAAGTTCTTCAAGTTCACTTTTATATTCTCTTTCTATTATAATACACCCTAAATATGAACACAAAAGTTTAAAAATGTCATCTTAAAAGGGAACAGTATTGACTATGCTAAAATTCCAAGAGCATTAAATAGGGATTGGGGATAGCAGGAGCTTTTTTTTTTCTTCTGCCAAATGTGTGAGAACAAGAAATATATAATTGTTTTGATTGAATATGAAACTAGGCCAGTTTTGAGACTGAAGAAGATGTTGAGGTTTGGGCAGTCTTGGCTAAACATATACTACCCTGGACTCTTTATAAAGGCTAGAGCTTTCTAGAAAACAAAAAGTATATATTTTTTGATTAAAGAGAATCTGTCAGCAGTTTCGACCATGCTAAAATGTTGCCAACACAAAGCTATGAAGCTTTTGTCATCAGGAGTAGTGAGATTGTGAGCTTATTATTCCGCCAGATTCTGCTCCTTAGATGCAATGGAGGAGGAGCTTCATTGTGAAGTTCTCTCTACCTTGACCTGCTTTATAGGCCCTCCATTCTGTGCTGAGTGACTGTTGTAGCATCCAATCAGGAGACCACTCCAGCTGTCACCCAGAGCTGTCTTGAGGCAGCTCAATGTAGAGAACACTTCACAGTGAAGATTCGCCTCCATTGCACCTAAGGAGCAGAATCTGGCAGAATAACACCTCATATTCTCACTACTGCTGATGACAAAAGCTTGACAAAAAGTATGTGTGCAGCGCTCTCCGAAGCCCCTACTCAGTTTTGTCAACATTTTTATCATTGTCAAAATTGTTGACAGATTCACTTTAAAGAAAAAATATATCCCGTTTGTTTTTCATAAATTTTTGTCCATTATAAAGAATTCAGGGTAGTGTATGTATAGCCAAAACTGTTGGAACCTCGACATCTCCTTCAGTTTAAAAACTGGCCTAGTTTTATATTTCTTTCACGTAGAACAATTATATTTTTGAAATCTTCTAAAGAACTGGTTGTCATACACTAAAGATTCTCAAACTTGTCTACATGGACTTCACTAGTCATTTACATGACTCCTGATCTTATTACCATGTAGTAAAGTAAGCACAAAATGAGTCACTTATTTTACTAAATGAGAAGTTGGTGAAGGTAGAAAAAGGACTGTGAACACTTCTGCCAAAACTTCCACCTCAGCTCAAGCCCACCTTACTACTGAGGCCCGCCTCACACTGTAAGAAGCATTGTCATAGACAATATATCAAACTATATAAAGAGTATGGTGGCTCTCTATCGCCTTTCACTGTGGATGGGTGCTACTAAGCCTGATGACTCACCCGGTCAAATAAATTAAAAATGTATATAGAAAGGCTGAGCACTCTCCCAATGGACCACAATACAGACTATTCAAAATTATATTTATATTTATTACACCAATATATAGATCAGAAACTAAAAATACACCTTAAAAAATACAATACAATATAAAAATTATTTGAATAAAAAGCGTTCAAATAAAAAGCGTTCAAATAAAAAGCATTAATGGTGGTATACAAAAGATTAATGTATGCAACCTGAATAATATGCTGATTGGAAGAAAAAAGGAGTCGATATCTATTCAGTATGTTCAATGTGAAAATAATTTTCGACCATAAGAAAATAAATGTTCGAATAAAAATAGGAACAAGTTATTTCCTTTCGGATAAATGTCCAGACTGGAATATGGTATTCGATATGAACTTGCAATAATAATGTGTTCAATATGTTCAATGTGAAAATAATTTTCGACCATAAGAAAATAAATGTTCGAATAAGAATGGGAACAAGTTTTTTCCTTTCGGATAAATGTCCAGACTGGAATATAATATTCGATATGAACTTGCAATAATAATGTCGATTAGATATTATTCAATCAATATTCCCTGTATGGCAATGCGAAAAGGAGGAACATTCACTCTTGCGAAATGCCGTCTGGCTATAGCTCACGGTGGCGTCCCACGTGGCTAATGGAGTCAGATTCGGCTGGTACCTGTTAGTGATGATTCAACAGGAGCAATATGAACGGAGTAGCCCTCTGTGTAAAGGTTCTTTAGTAGGAGAGTCTTTAAATGCAGCTCTGTCACTTCAAGGGTTTAAATGTTCGCTATATGCCATATGAATCCATCAGGGTAAAAAGAAGTCGATTCCAGTAGTTGAAGTCAAAAACGTCCATCAGCTGATGTGCGGGTCTTTTGAAACCAGACGCGTTTCGGGGTCTTTTCCTCGCCCCTTCCTCAGTGGTAGCCCGCAAAACGAAATAAGCCCCTTTTTATACCCAAAATCCTCCATAATTGGGCAAAAAGGGAAATCTGGAATGGATCTAACAACTTGTTTGAGTTGGTTGCATGTAAAACCCGATATGGAATAGAAAACTTATCAAACAAGACCAAAATCTCACAAATAATTCCTTTTAAATAATCCATAATGAAGTTATATATCAACATACAATATAGTCTATAAAGCAAATAGTGCTCTGAAGAAACGCAGGTGCAATTCTTCTAACTCATGTGTTTTTCCCATGCGTTTTCTCAGAATCCTACATCTACAGACCATACCTAAACAAAAGGCTCAGGATTTTCCAAGAAATTTGTGTAAAAATATTTAACAGCATATAATACATATATATGTATACATATATAGGACCATCTGTATCCCAATGATATAATTTTCCGAAAAACGCAATTGCGGTTTTTTTTGATCAATGCGGTTTTCATGCGTTTTTCATGCGTTTTTCAAAAATTTTGATCAATAATGGCTCTACATATGTCTGCATGTTAATCACAAATGTCTTGGGTAATTGTAGCATATAATATACCACATAAACCAGATAACTATGAATAATATAGGTTAAAACATACTATATATCAGTAATTAAAATTTGTTTTTTATATCAGTAATTAAAATTTGTTTTTTTTAAAAAACAAATTTTAATTACTGATATATAGTATGTTTTAACCTATATTATTCATAGTTATCTGGTTTATGTGGTATATTATATGCTACAATTACCCAAGACATTTGTGATTAACATGCAGACATATGTAGAGCCATTATTGATCAAAATTTTTGAAAAACGCATGAAAAACGCATGAAAACCGCATTGATCAAAAAAAACCGCAATTGCGTTTTTCGGAAAATTATATCATTGGGATACAGATGGTCCTATATATGTATACATATATATGTATTATATGCTGTTAAATATTTTTACACAAATTTCTTGGAAAATCCTGAGCCTTTTGTTTAGGTATGGTCTGTAGATGTAGGATTCTGAGAAAACGCATGGGAAAAACACATGAGTTAGAAGAATTGCACCTGCGTTTCTTCAGAGCACTATTTGCTTTATAGACTATATTGTATGTTGATATATAACTTCATTATGGATTATTTAAAATGAATTATTTGTGAGATTTTGGTCTTGTTTGATAAGTTTTCTATTCCATATCGGGTTTTACATGCAACCAACTCAAACAAGTTGTTAGATCCATTCCAGATTTCCCTTTTTGCCCAATTATGGAGGATTTTGGGTATAAAAAGGGGCTTATTTCGTTTTGCGGGCTACCACTGAGGAAGGGGCGAGGAAAAGACCCCGAAACGCGTCTGGTTTCAAAAGACCCGCACATCAGCTGATGGACGTTTTTGACTTCAACTACTGGAATCGACTTCTTTTTACCCTGATGGATTCATATGGCATATAGCGAACATTTAACCCCTTAAGGACACAGCCTTTTTACACCTTAGGACCAGGCCATTTTTTGAAAATCTGACCAGAGTCCCTTTAAGTGCTGATAACTTTAAAACGGTTTGACTTATCCAGGCCGTTCTGAGATTGTTTTTTCGTCACATATTGTACTTCATGACACTGGTAAAATGGAGTCAAAAAAAAATTTTTTTTTGCACCAAAAAATACCTAATTTAACAAAAATTTGAAAAAAATTTGCAAATTTCAAAGTTTCAGTTTCTCTACTTCTGTAATACATAGTAATACCCCCAAAAATTGTGATGACTTTACATTCCCCATATGTCTACTTCATGTTTGAATTGTTTTGGGAATGATATTTTATTTTTTGGGGATGTTATAAGGCTTAGAAGTTTAGAAGCAAATCTTGAAATTTTTCTGAAATTTACAAAAACTCAATTTCTAGGGACCAGTTCAGGTCTCAAGTCACTTTGCGAGGCTTACATTATAGAAACCACCCAAAAATGACCCCATCTAAGAAACTACACCCCTCAAGGTATTCAAAACTGATTTTGCATACGTTGTTAACCCTTTAGGTGTTGCACAAGAGTTATTGGCAAATAGGGAGGAAATTTGAGAATTTCATTTTTTTGTCTAATTTTTCATTTTAACCCATTTTTTCCACTAACAAACCAAGGGTTAACAGCCAAACAAGACTGTATCTTTATTGCCCTGACTCTTCCATTTACAGAAACACCCAATATGTGGCCGTAAACTACTGTACGGCCACACAGCGGGGCGTAGAGTGAAAGGTGCGCCGTTTGGTTTTTGGAAGGCTGATTTTTATGGACTGGTTTATTTACACCATGTCCCATTTGAAGCCCCCTGATGCACCCCTAGAGGAGAAACTCCCTAAAAGTGACCCCATCTAAGAAACTACACCCCTCAAGGTATTCAAAACTGATTTTACATACGTCGTTAACCCTTTAGGTGTTGCACAAGAGTTATTGGCAAATGGCGATGAAATTTGAGAATTTCATTTTTTTGCCTAATTTTCCATTTTAACCCATTTTTTCCACTAACAAAGCAAGGGTTAACAGCCAAACAAGACTGTATCTTTATTGCCCTGACTCTGCTGTTTACAGAAACACCCCATATGTGGCCGTAAACTACTGTACGGCCACACAGCGGGGCGTAGAGTGAAAGGTGCGCCGTTTGGTTTTTGGAGGGCTGATTTTGCTGGACTGTTTTTTTGGCACCATGTCCCATTTTAAGCCCCCCTGATGCACCCCTAGATTATAAACTCCATAAAAGTGACCCCATCTAAGAAACTACACCCCTCAAGGTATTCAAAACTGATTTTACAAACTTTGTTAACCCTTTAAGTGTTGCACAAGATTTAATGGAAAATAGAGATACAATTTCAAAATTTCACTTTTTTGGCAGATTTTCAATTTTAATATTTTTTTTCCAGTTACAAAGCAAGGGTTAACAGCCAAACAAAACTCATTATTTATGGCCCTAATTCTGTAGTTTACAGAAACACCCCATATGTGGTCGTAAACAGCTGTACGGGCACACGGCAGGGCGCAGAAGGAAAGGAACACCATATGGTTTTTGGAAGGCATATTTTGCTGGACTGGTTTTTTTGACACCATGTCCCATTTGAAGCCCCCCTGATGCACCCCTAGAGTAGAAACTCCAAAAAAGTGACCCCATTTTAGAAACTACGGCATAGGGTGGCAGTTTTGTTGGTACTAGTTTAGGGTACATATGATTTTTGGTTGCTCTATATTACACTTTTTGTGCGGCAAGGTAACAAGAAATAGCTTTTTTGGCACCGTTTTTTTTTTGTTATTTACAACATTCATCTGACAGGTTAGATCATGTGGTAATTTTATAGAGCAGGTTGTCACGGACGCGGCGATACCTAATATGTATACAATTTTTTTTATTTATGTAAGTTTTACACAATGATTTCATTTTTAAAACCAAAAAAATGTTTTAGTGTCTCCATAGTCTAAGAGCCATAGTTTTTTCAGTTTTTGGGCGATTATCTTAAGTAGGGTCTCATTTTTTGCGGGATGAGATGACGGTTTGATTGGCATCTATTTTGGGGTGCATATGACTTTTTGATTGCTTGCTATTACACTTTTTGTGGCGTAAGATGACAAAAAATGGCTTTTTTTACACCGTTTTTATTTTTATTTTTTTACGGTGGTCATCTGAGGGGTTAGATCATGTGATATTTTTATAGAGCCGGGCGATACGGACGCGGCGATACCTAATATGTATACTTTTTTTTTATTTATGTAAGTTTTACACAATGATTTCATTTTTGAAACAAAAAAAATCATGTTTTAGTGTTTCCATAGTCTAAGAGCCATAGTTTTTTCAGTTTTTGGGCGATTATCTTGGGTAGGGTATTATTTTTGCGGGATGAGATGACGGTTTGATTGTTACAATTTTGGCGTACATGCGACTTTTTTGATCACTTTTATTACCTTTTTTGGGAAGTAAGGTGGGCAAAATTTCAATTTCATCATAGTTTTTTATTTTTTATTTTTATGGTGTTCACCGTTCGGGTAAAGTAACATGACCGTTTTATAGATCAGGTCGTTACGGACGCGGCGATACCAAACATGTGTAGGGAATTTTATTTTTTTCATTTTTTATCAGTGATAAATGTGTTTTTTGATTTTTACTTTTTTTTCACTTTTATTCACTTTTTTTTGACCCAGACCCACTTGGTTCTTGAAGATCCAGTGGGTCTGATGTCTGTATAATACAGTACAGTACAATATATATTGTTCTGTACTGTATTTTACTTACACTGAACAGATCTATGCCTTTCAGCACAGATCTGTTCAGCACCATGGACAGCAGGACGCCTGAGAGGCGTCCTGTTGCCATGGGAACCTTCCCCGTCTGCTCAGTACTGCTCAGAACTTCGCAGACGGGGAAGGGTAAGGAGGGGATCTCTCGGGGGGCTCTCTCCCTCCCCATCGGGGGGCTGCAAAGGCACAGCAGCCCCCCGATGGGAGAGGGAGGGAGCTCCCTGCGCTGTTAACCTTTTCCATACAGCGGTCCGTATGGACCGCTGTATGGAAAGGGTTAAACGGCTGACATCGCATCGCAGATGTCAGCCGTTTATACCAGGGTGCCAGCAATGTGCTGGCACCCTGGTATCCCCACTAGACACCAACGATTATACAAGGGGAGGCGGGCGGGGGATCGCGATCCCGCCTGCCGCACCGCCCGCCTCCCGCACCGCCCACACCGCCCGCAACCCTCCCCCTGCACCTCCCGCCACCATAAAAATCATTCGGGGGTGCAGGGGGGGGTAAATAAAACTTTTTTTTTGGCATATAAAGTTTCTGATCCCCGCGGTCAGGGACTGCGGGGACCAGAAACTTCAGAAATCGCAGCAAACCGCAGGTCTGAATTGACCTGCGGTTTGCCGCGATCGCCGACATGGGGGGGTCACGGGACCCCCCCGCGCATTTAGCCTAGGTGCCTGCTCAATGATTTGAGCAGGCACCGGGTTCCGATCACTGCCAGCCGCACGGCAGTGATCGAAAATACACAGGGCGTACATGTACGCCCTGTGTCCTTAAGTACCAGGGCACAAGGGCGTACCTGTACGCCCTATGTCCTTAAGAGGTTAAACCCTTGAAGTGACAGAGCTGCATTTAAAGACTCTCCTACTAAAGAACCTTTACACAGAGGGCTACTCCGTTCATATTGCTCCTGTTGAATCATCACTAACAGGTACCAGCCGAATCTGACTCCATTAGCCACGTGGGACGCCACCGTGAGCTATAGCCAGACGGCATTTCGCAAGAGTGAATGTTCCTCCTTTTCGCATTGCCATACAGGGAATATTGATTGAATAATATCTAATCGACATTATTATTGCAAGTTCATATCGAATATTATATTCCAGTCTGGACATTTATCCGAAAGGAAAAAACTTGTTCCCATTCTTATTCGAACATTTATTTTCTTATGGTCGAAAATTATTTTCACATTGAACATATTGAACACATTATTATTGCAAGTTCATATCGAATACCATATTCCAGTCTGGACATTTATCCGAAAGGAAATAACTTGTTCCTATTTTTATTCGAACATTTATTTTCTTATGGTCGAAAATTATTTTCACATTGAACATACTGAATAGATATCGACTCCTTTTTTCTTCCAATCAGCATATTATTCAGGTTGCATACATTAATCTTTTGTATACCACCATTAATGCTTTTTATTTCAACGCTTTTTATTTGAACGCTTTTTATTCAAATAATTTTTATATTGTATTGTATTTTTTAAGGTGTATTTTTAGTTTCTGATCTATATATCGGTGTAATAAATATAAATATAATTTTGAATAGTCTGTATTGTGGTCCATTGGGAGAGTGCTCAGCCTTTCTATATACAATATATCAAACTAGTCATGTACATGTATTATGTACAAAACAAAACGTTTCAGTCATGGCTTGGTGTTAGAGATGAGTGAATCAATTATTTAGATTCAAAATTTGATCCAAATGAAAAAAGTTGGAGTGGTTACCATCAACATTTGTTGAGAGTGAGTTACTTTTCCAGACATTTAAAGTAATTTTGATTCAGGTACAATTGATTTGTGCTTATATGGAATCACAAGGTCACATGGGCCCCAAATTAAACTTTAACCAAATCTCTACTTGGTATGTTATATGATATTTTAAAGGGAAACTGTCCCCATTAAAATACAATGTAATCTGCAGGCAGCATGTTATAGAACAGGAGGAGCTGAGCAGATTGATATATAGTTTTATGGGAAAATATTCAGTAAAACTTGTACTTTGTACATTTCAATTCCTGCTCATCCTGGGCTTTGAAGTCCAGGAGGTGGCCCTATCAGTGATTGACAGAGATAGCTGTCAACCACTAATAGGACCTCCTCCTGGACTTCAAAGCCCAGAAAGAACAAGAATTTAAATGTATAAATTATAAATTACACTGAATCTTTTCCCATAAAACTATATAGCAACCTGCTCAGCTCCTCCTGCTCTATAACATGCTGCCTGAAGCTCAAACACCACGTTCAACATGACAGGTTCCCTTTAAGGTAATTTCTAGAGAGGGTAGGGGACATGCATTCATTTCAATGAATTACAGTGGGCAATTGTTAAATCTCAGACAATAGCGGTAAGGGACACTTTGAAAATGTTCTTTGTGTCTTCTATTGCTCTTCAATAATTTCCTTTTTATAGGACACTGGAAGCTGACATTATTGATCTGTATGTCATCATGTAAGCCTCAGTTGTATTCTATGAGGGATACACAGTTTATAAACTAGGAATTTTAAAGTTTCACAGTTTTGCTCATCTCTGTTAGAGAGGCTTGTCTAAAACAAATCCTTTGATTATTATTATTCTTTTTGTACTGATTAGCTTCATATTGACCTTGCCACCATAAAACAGATGGCCAAAACCCATGATTGCAGGACCAGACTACATGTAGGGTTCCCTTGCAGTCTGTTACCATGGCGATACATATATATACCTAAGAGCTATGCACACAACTGTAGGATATTTTGAGCCAGGTCTGCTCTCCACTTTGGCTAGTAGATGTGAAACTGAAATGGGTGACCTCTCTATAAACTCAGAGTTACCTGAAATTGTACATTTTCATTTTACTACTTTTCATATCTGCATACACACAAGCATTTATGTCCACAGTTCTGCCCATATTTCTGCTATGCACAAAGGGAAGTAATATTGAATCAAGCTTACCATTCACTTCATTTTGGAAAGTAGACTGAGTTCACACCAGTTATTTCCATCACAGAACAGGTGAATATCTTTCCATTATTCCTTATCTCTGTGTAAGCTTCACTACTGGTTTTGGCTCCGAATATAGATTTGCATTTAACCCATCTATGACTGCAGCCATACATGTTTAGCTAAAGATGATGCCCGCTCCTAAGCAAAGCAGGTGCAATAGCCACTGGGTTTCTGCTGTTTCCCACAACAGACACCCAGGCTAATGTCTGCAATTGGCGATTCCTATAAACACCATACTTCTCAATGTATTTACACCAGACAACTCTCATATATACAGTCATAAATCTGCTTCCTTGCACATAGTATTTTATAAAATTGGCTATGTGCAGCCATCACTATGAAAACCTCAATGCACCGAAATTTATACAGTTACCATGTCAGACCACACATGGAGTACTGTGTACAGTTGTGGGCTCCTGTGAACAAGGCAGACATAGCAGAGCTGAAGAGGGTCCAGATGAGGGCAACTAAAGTAATAACTGGAATGGGGCAACTACAGTACCCTGAAAGATTATCAAAATTAGGGTTATTCATTTTAGAAAAAAGACGACTGAGGGGAGATCTAATTACTATGTATAAATATATCAGGGGTCAGTACAGAGATCTCTCCCATCATCTATTTATCCCCAGGACGGTGACTGTGACTGTGACGAGGGGACATCCTCTAGATCTGGAGGAAAGAAGGTTTGTACACAAACATAGAAGAGGATTCTTTACGGTAAGAGCAGTGAGACTATGGAGCTCTCTGCCTGAGGAGGTGGTTATGGTGAGTACAATAAAGGAATTCAAGAGGGGCCTGGATGTATTTCTGGAGCTTAATAATATTACAGGCTATACCTACTAGAGAGGGCGTTATTCTGATTGCCTGATTGGAGTCAGGAAGGAATTTTTTTATTCCCCTAAAGTGAGGAAAATTGGCTTCTACCTCACAGTTTTTTGTTTTTTTTTTGCCTTCCTCTGGATCAACTTGCAGGATAACAGGTCGAACTGGATGGACAAATGTCTTTTTTTCAGCCTTATGTACTATGTTACTATGTTACTATGTTACCATTGATATCAAGGCAGGCTGAAAATAATTTTGTGGCATTGCGCTCCCCCTAGAGGTGGCTGCCAGAAAATGCAGTGAATCTCTGTTGGATGAAGGAGAAATAGTCCAGCACTGGACCCTCCTTCTCTATGAGTTCCATAGCAGTTTTATGGTCTGCCTCCTCAGTAGATATGCCATTGTTGTTTTCTTGGTCAGTATCGAATCAAGTTCTCTGAAACCCATTCAGTTCTGTCAATCTGACATATTTAATAAATTATGACCATTCTATTTTTAGAATATTCTGAAAATGTAAAAAAAAAAAGATGGGCAGAAGAGACAGAGGTTGTCTCTTTAGCACTCTCTTATCAAAATGCTGCGCTTTACAATGATTCCAACATCTGAAGCTGTTATAGTAGCATAAGAAAGGTATCTACTTTGAGATTTGATCACTGAAAAGGAAGAAAGAAGGAAGAAAAGACATGTGACAAAGTTGAAAAAAATTAAATAAAAAACTTTAGCTATAGAGCCCCATGTGTACATGCTATTGCATTATCCATTGCAAATTGCACATTATACATATTATGTCTTAAAATCTTACAATATAAAATTCAATCAAGTAGATTTTTGGCTAAGTCATTCAGAATTGTTTTCAGTGATCACAGAATCCACAAATAAGCAATGTTTAAAAGCATAGAAATTTTGGCCAGAAATGGATATAATTCTAGTCACACATGGCGAATCCTATTAAGCCCGGGTGCCAAATGGCAGGATTAGTTTCGCAGATTTGCCAAATGGGATTGATGTGAGCATACAGCTCTCAAGCTAAGTGACCATCTCCTCCTAGGTAGCTTATCATTGTGATTATCACACAATCATATACAGCCCATCATGGTCATGTTAGTGGTACAACAATATTTAGTGAACTTGGTGGTAAGCCATATCTCATATGCTTCATGACATGAAAAGCTCATTTCCGAGAAATGAAAGCATTTCAAACAGGTTTTACCCCTTAAGTATACACCGATTTTCTGTAGGGTGGACGGTACTATGAAAACTAAAGGTCTATAGAAAATTAAAGAAAAGAGGAAGGGAGAAATTAGACTAAAGGTGGATTTACACAGCACAATTCTCTGACCTTTCATTGGGAAAGAACATTACCAAGAACAATTGTTCCTGATAATTTGCCCGTGTAAATGTGCTGCCAATCTCCAGATGAACGAGCAATGATCTTTCATACAGCACATTAATCATCGGTTCTGGGCAGCAGGTGATGCCGTTTGAAACGCAATCTGCTGCCCACAAACAAGGAATCTGTATGAGGAGGAGAGATGGCAGTAGAAAGTGGAGTATTATTCTGATGAGCAGTTATTGCGAAGGAATGGTCAGTTCCCGATAATTGCCTGCTAGGTCGGAACATGAAAATGTGCCTTTACTGTTGTCAAAAGGGTTTTCTGAGAGTTTTGAACTAATGACTTATCCTCCTGACAGGTCATCATTATCTGATTGGTGGGGGTCCCATACCCGGGACTCCATTGATCAGCTGTTTGAGAGGGTACTGTCTCTCGCCATAGCACCGTTGCCTTCTCTATCTCTGGTCACCAAGCACAGTGCCATCCATGTGATAGAAGTTGTGCTTGGTATCGCAGCTCAGCCCCATCCTCTTCAATAGAGCTGAGCTGCGCCTAGGCCATGTGTCCAATGAACATGACATTACATGGCCTAGGCTAAATTGCCAGAAGGCAACGGAACTACTGTGAGTGTCGGTGATTCTCAGACAGCTGATTGGTAGGGGGGCCAGGTGTTGGATCTTCATCGATCAGATACTCATGACCTATCCAGAGGATAGGTCATCAGTTGAGAAAATCTTGGTAAATCCCTTTTAAGTTTTACTTTGTGGCTTCATGGTTACTCGTTATACCTCTTATCATGCACAAGACAATATGTTAACTATGTGGTTTTGTCAGAACAAAAGGAAAACTGTATTTTCAAAATTTGTTTTAACACATTTAAAGTGGAACGGTCATCAGATTTTAAAATACATTATTAACTCTTTCCTAACATGCTGAATTTCAGTTTTTTAGTCCCTGAATTCTCTGAGCCTTAACTTTTTTTATTTTTCCATTCACATAGCCATAGCATGGCTTGTTTTTTTTGTTTTTTGCGGGACAATATTGCATATAATGATGTAGTGGGACACTGGAAAAAAATTCCAAAAGGGGTGGAATTAGAAAAAAAAAACACAATTCCACTACAGTTTTATCAGTTTTTACGATATTCCCTGCATTCTCTAGGTCAGAACATTTGTATAGGTTTTATTGTGTTTCAATACTTAAACAAGAAGATAGGTGTCAGAAGATGACCATTTAAAAAACAATGTATGATTTTTGATATTCTGTTGGGAGTTGGTCATGCTATATGTGGCTACTCAGTGGTTGTGATGTTTATTGTAGCCTATCAAGGGTTTTGCTTGTACTGTATGTCATGAAATGTATGGAATATCCACAATGCCACTTTACCACATTGGTTGGCCCAGTGCAAACGTTTTGTGAGTGGCCCCTGGCACTATGGCTACTCAAAATACAATTTGAATGCTCCATTAATAAACATTAAATATTACACAAAGGTATTAGAAGCACACCAGTGTCTGGTAATATCTACTCATGTACAGTATATTACATATAGTTGAGCTGAAGATAACACTTGTGTGTACTTTTCAGGTAGAGAGAGGTGCAGGCTGGAAGTCAGGAGGATGCAGAGGCCCAGTATGAAGCGGACAGAGCTAATAGAGCTCTAAAGGATGTGCCCACCAGCATCTTACTGCTTTCTTCTGGCCTCCGTAGCTCTGTCTGCTGCACACTAGTCATCTGTAGTCTCCTGACTTGCTTCCATGCACCTTTCTCTACCTTGTTCTCTCCAGTTCTTAAAGAACCAGCATATGAGCATCTTAATCACTCTCCAAACTGTCATAGCATCAGGGCAGGTGAGCGTTCTGGCTGTTCTACACACCAGGGGCAGGAAGATGCTAGTGGCCAAAGAGCTGCTATTTAAACACTTTATTCAATCCATCTAGAGAATAAGAGGTCAGGAGTCTGGTGTATTCACAACCTAAATTCACTCTCTGTCCACCTGACCTCATTGACAAACTCCTTTCAATTTACCTCCTCCGCTGCTGCTGAAATTTCTCAGAATAAACTGTAGTCTCCCTGGCTATGTAGGTGGTCAGAAGCTATAAATCCACAATAATCGTGCAACTGAAAGGCAGTTTGTCTCCCACTACAAAACCAGGGACACCGCAGATTGTACTAAACAGTGGGAAATTTCCACAGCAGGGGAGGAAGTACACTGCACTGTCATTAAGTAAGGAGGAGGAGGTTAATTTCAGCTCATGAATACACCAGACTCTTACTTTCTACCTGGACTCATAAAAAGCTCATTCTAATATCAGTTGGGAAAACTTAAAAAAAGAGATTTAACAGCCAATCTGACATGGGTTGTCAGGGATCTTATCAAGTATAAGAGATGTATTTAATAATGTATGCAGTTTGCTTACATCAATGAGTGGCTCATGTAAGTGATTCTAGTATTCATAATGGGAAGAGGTGAGGCGTGGAATCATCCAGATATTAGTTAATATTAGTGTTGAGTGTGAATATTCGAATGGAAAATTTTAATTGCAAATATCGCCACTTCGAGAATTTGCGAATATTTAGAATATAGTGCTATATATTCGTATTTGTGAATAATGTTGATCGCGAATAGGGTTGAGCGAACCCGAACTGTAAAGTTCGGGTTCGTACCGAACTTTAGGATTTTGGGACCCCGATCCCGAACCCGAACATTTCAGTGAAAGTTCGGGTTCGGTGTTCGCCGCTTTCTTGGTGCTTTTTGAAAGGCTACACAGCAGCCAATCAACAAGCGTTATACTACTTGCCCCAAGAGGCCATCACAGCCATGCCTACTAATGGCATGGCTGTGATTGGCCAGAGCAGCATGTGACCCAGGCTCTATATAAGCTTTAGTCACGTAGCGCTGCACGTCACTCTGCTGTTACAAGTGTAGGGAGAGGATGCTGCTGGACTTGTGATTTCAGGGAGAGCATAGGAGAGAATCTAACTCAGCAATCTACAGACAAATAGTTGTGTGGGTGCAGGGCACTATCGTTTTACCCTGCCCTGAGCTCATTGACCAAAAAATACAAACTTTTAGAATTCTGTTAGTTAGGTGGGTGGCGGCGGCGGCCATTTTATGCATGCTCAGTGCACCAGCACTGCATCTGAGCTTTTGGGAAATTGAAAATCACAATTTTTTGGGGGAAAACTACAACATCTGTATTAGTCAGTGTGCAATTTAAGGTAGAAATACACCCATTATTTTCTGGGGTTTGAAAACACACTTTTCTTTAAAAAAAAACAGTATTTTCCAGATCTGCAAGTGTTAAATTCAAGTTTAATATATACAGTTTTCATATTCTGTTAGCAAAAAAAGACTTTTTTGGCAATCTACAACATCTGTATTAGTCAGTGTGTCATTTTAGGTAGAAATACACCCATCATTTTCTGGGGTTTGAAAAGCACACTTTTTCTCTCAAAAAACAGTATTTTCCAGTTCTGCAAGTGTTAAAGAGGACCTTTCATCGGTCCAAACATTGTGAACTAAGTATCATGACATATACAGCGGTGCCCAGGGATCTCACTGCACTTACTATTATCCCTGGGCGCCGCTCCGTTCTCCTGTTATGTCCTCCGGTATGTTCGGGGACTTGGTTATAGTAGGAGGAGACTGTCCTTGTGCTGCTGGGCGTCTCCTTCTCCTAGGCTGTAGCGCTGGCCAATCGCATCACAGAGCTCACAGCCTGGGAGAAAAAACCTCCAAGGCTGTGAGCTGTGCGCTGCGATTGGCCAGCGCTACAGCCTAGGAGAAGGAGACGCCCAGCAGCACAAGGGCAGTCTCCTCCTACTATAACCAAGTCCCCGAACATACCGGAGGACATAACGGGAGAACGGAGCGGCGCCCAGGGATAATAGTAAGTGCAGTGAGATCCCTGGGCGCCGCTGTATATGTCATGATACTTAGTTCACAATGTTTGGACCGATGAAAGGTCCTCTTTAAATTCAAGTTTAATATCTACAGCTTTCATATTATGTTAGCAAAAAAAGACTTTTTTGGCAATCTGCAACATCTGTATTAGTCAGTGTGCAATTTAAGGTAGAAATACACCCATCATTTTCTGGGGTTTGAAAAACACACTTTTTATTCTTCAAAAAACAGTATTTTCCAGATCTGCAAGTGTTAAATTCAAGTTTAATATATACAGTTTTCATATTCTGTTCGCAAAAAAGAGCCACCAGCACAGCAGAAGAGGGAGCAGGGTGCAAAAGCGGAGCGACCGTCCTCTAGACAATACACCTCCTACTGCCCACCGCAGCAAGGGACCGAGCACATCAAAGCCAGCTCCAAGGAGTTCCCTGGCATGGCAGTTCTTCAGACAATGCGCTGACGACAAGACACGAGTGGTTTGCACACTGTGCAATCAGACCCTGAAGCGAGGCATAAACGTTCTCAAACTGAGCACAACCTGCATGACCAGGCATTTAAGTGCAAAGCACGAGCTGCAGTGGAGTAGACACCTCAAAACCAAGAAAGGTCTCTGGCTCCTCCTACTTCCTCTTCTGCTGCAGTCGCGGCCTCTTCATGCACCTCTGGAGTGACAGTGCCACCTGGCCCCCCCCCGCAAACAGAGGATCTTCTAGCAACACCAACACCTGGGTCACCAAGCATCTCCACAATGTCCCACAGAAGCGTTCAGCTCTCCAGATCCCAAACGCTGGAGAGGAAGAGGAAGTATCCCCCTACCCACCCGCGATCCGTAGCCCTGAATGCCAGCATTTCTAAATTACTTGCCTTTGAAATGCTGTCAATCCGTCTGGTGGAGACGGATAGATTTAAAGGCCTTATGGCGGTGGCTGTCCTACAGTACGTCGTGCCCAGCCGCCACTACTTTTCAAGGCGAGCCATCCCTTTCCTTCACAACCAAGTAGGGGACAAAATCAGGTGTGCACTGCGCAACGCCATCTGTGGCAGGGTGCACCTGACTACGGATACGTGGACCAGTAAGCACGGTCAGGGCCATTATATCTCCATAACAGCACACTGGGTAAATGCAGTGGTGGCTGGGCCTGAGGCGGATAGCAGTTTGGCGCATGTCCTTCCACCACCGAGGATTGCAGGGCGCTTCAGTTTGCCTCCTGTTGCTTCCTCCTACTACTACTCTGCTTCCTCATCCTCTACCAGCTCCTCATCTGGTGAGCGTAACACCTTTACCACCAACTTCAGCACAGCCAGGGGTAAACGACAGCAGGCAGTTTTAAAACTTATCTGTTTGGGGGACAAACCCCACACCGCGCAGGAGCTGTGGACGGGTCTTGAATAACAGACTGATGAGTGGTTTGTGCCAGTCAGCCTCAAGCCCGGCCTGGTGGTGTGCGATAATGGGCGAAATCTCGTAGCAGCTCTGGGACTAGCCGGTTTGACGCACATCCCTTGCCTGGCGCATGTGCTGAATTTGGTGGTGCAGAGATTCCTTAAAAATTACCCCGACATGTCAGAGCTGCTGCATAAAGTGCGGGCCATCTGTGCGCGCTTTCGGCGTTCTCACCCTGCTGCTCGCCTGTCAGCGCTGCAGCATAATGTCAGCCTTCCTGCTCACTGCCTCATATGCGACGTGCCCACAAGGTGGAACTCCACCTTGCACATGCTGGCCAGACTGTGCGAGCAGCAGCAGGCGATAGTGGAGTTTCAGCTGCAGCTCGCACGGGTGAGTCGCTCGGCAGAACAGCACCACTTCACCACCAATGACTGGGCCTCCATGCGAGACCTGTGTTTCTTGTTGCGCTGTACTCCACCAACATGGCCAGTGCCAATAATGCCGTTCTCAGCACAACCATTCTCCCACTTCTATGCCTCCTTGAAAAAATGCTCATGGCAATGATGGAAGAGGATGTGGCACAGGAGGAGGAGGAGGAAGAGGGATCATTTTGTAGGGTTTCCGGCCAGTCATTCCCAAGTGGCTCCGAGGGTGGGTTCCTGCACCCACAAACCCAAGGTACACTATTGTCCAGCCAGGGCACAGTTCTGGAGGATGAGGAGGTGGAGGATGAGGAGGAGGAGATTCAGGAGGAACCATGTTCACAGCAGGGTGGCACCCAGACCAGCTCATAGCTATCACTGATGCGTGGATGGGGGGATACAGAGGACACAGACGATACACCTCCCACAGAGGACAGCTTTTCGTTGCCTCTGGGCAGCCTGGCACACATGAGTGATTACATGCTGCAGTGTCTCCGCAACGACCACCGAGTTGCCCACATTGTAACTTGTGCTGATTACTGGGTGGCCACGCTGCTGGATCCCCATTACAAGGACAACGTACCGTCCTTAATTCTGTCACTGGAGCGTGATCGTAAGATGCGCGAGTACAAGCGCACGCTGGTAGACGCACTGCTGGTGGCATTCCCACCTGACAGCGGGGGCACAGTGGAAGCACAAGGCGAAGGCAGAGGAGGAAGAAGAGGTCGCCAACGCAACTGGGGCACCGCCAGCACCTCAGAAGGCAGGGTTAGCATGGCCGACATGTGGAAAAGCTTTGTCAGCACGCCACAACAACCAGCACCACCAGCTGATATGGAACGTTTTAGCAGGAGGCAGCATTTCACCAACATGGTGGAGCAGTATGTGTGCACACGCCTACACGTACTGAATGATGGATCTGCCCCCTTCAACTTCTGGGTCTCCAAATTGGGCACATGGCCTGAGCTTGCCCTTTACGCCTTGGAGGTGCTGGCCTGCCCTGCAGCCAGTGTATTATCTGAACGTGAGTCTAGCACGGCAGGGGGCGTCATCACAGACAAGCGCAGCTGCCTGTTCACAGCCAACGTGGACAAGCTCACGTTCATTAAAATGAACCAGGCATGGATCCCTCAGGACTTGTCTGTACCTTGTGCAGAATAGAGATTTATACCACCATCAAACATACATTCTTGTACTCAAGTCAAGTGCAATGATTCTTTGTTTTCTTTTTTTTTATTTGTCCCAATATTTTGGGGGCTAGCTACCCCAATAAAAAATAAACATTGTTGGCTACCTCCTCCTCCTCCATTGCTGCCTCCACCTACAATACCACATTCACCGCCTCCTCAACCTCCGACTCCATATCCACCTCCTTCTCTGAGTTTCAGGTTAATAATTTGTAATTTTTAGTTATTTTATTTTAAGTTATTTTGCTATCCACATTTGTTTGCAGAGCAGTTGCCATGCTCTTAAGCACATTTTACTGCCTTTTACATCCCTCTAGCCTTTTCAAGGGCTATTTTAGAGCCAATTTTAGTGCTCCAAATTGAAAAAAATCTTATTTTCAATTGTCGGGTGACATTTTACCATTTTTGGCGTATACAAACCCCTGCTGTGCCTGGGTGACAACGGCCTAAATCTCTCAAAATCCTCTGTTCTATTGCTGGGTGACATGAACCCCCTTTTGCCGTGAATGAACCCCTGTTGTGCCTGGGTGACAGGGGCCTAAATCTCTCAAAATCCTCAGTTCTATTGCTATGTGACATGAACCCCCTTTTGCCGTGAATTAACCCCTGCTGTGCCTGGGTGACAGAGACCTAAATCTCTCAAAATCCTCTGTTCTATTGCTGGGTGACATGAACCCCCTTTTGCCGTGAATGAACCCCTGCTCTGCATTGCTGACAGGCAACTTAGTTTTGTGAAAACATCTGTTACTGATCGGAAGATGCGCGACTACAAGCGCACGCTGCTGGTGGCATTCCCACCTGACAGCGGGGGCACAGTGGAAGCACAAGGCGAAGGCAGAGGAGGAAGAAGAGGTCGCCAACGCAGCTGGGGCACCGCCAGCAACTGAGAAGGCAGGGTTAGCATGGCCCAAATGTGGAAAAGCTTTGTCAGCCTTGGAGGTGCTGACCTGCCCTGCAGCCAGTGTATAGTGTGAACGTGTGTTTAGCACGGCAGAGAGCATTATCACAGGCCGCAGCCAATGTGGACAAGCTTACGTTTATTAAAATGAACCAATCATGGATCCCACAGGACTTGTCCGTACCTTGTGCAGAATAGAGATTTATACCAGCCTCAACCATCCATTCTTGTACTCAAGTGCACTTATTCTTTGTTTTATTTTGTTATATGTCCCAATATTTTGGGGGATACCCCAATTTAAAAATAAAAAAATAACACAAATCAGTGTTGGCTACCTATTCCTCCTTCACCGCCACTTCCACCTACACCGCCACGTCAACCTACACCGCCACATCCATCCATCCACCGCCTCCTCAACCTCCTACTCCTAGATCTAGATTGTTATTTTTAATTTTTCTGTATTTTATGTTATTTTAAGTCATTTCCCTATCTACATTTGTTTGCAGAACAGTTGCCATGATCTTAAGCACATTTTTATGCCTTTTGCAGCCCTCTAGCCCTTTCCAGGACTATTTTAGAGCCATTTTAGTGCCCAAAAGTTCGGGTCCCCATTGACTTCAATAGGGTTCGGGGTCAAGTTCGGGTCAAGTTTGGGTCCTGAACCCGAACTTTTTTTTCAAGTTTGGCTGAACTCGTCGAACCCGAACATCCAGGTGTCAGCTCAACTCTAATTGTGAATTTTCAAATCGCAAATTTATCGCAAATATCGGCACTTAACAACATCCCTAGCAACCAATAGGAAAGTTGCCTACCTCAGTTATTGTTGATTGCGAATATTCTAATCGTGAATTTTTTTTGTGAATATTCTACATTTCCGATTTTTGCAATCAAGTAAATAATGACTGGATTTTGTCAAATTCAAAATGGCCTACATTACTATTGTTGAAAATTGCATTTGTCACGAAATAACATAATTGTAGGTAATTGTGCCATTTAATTAAGTAGACAGTAAATAAGCACAGGATCATTTCATTAAATTGTCATCTAGCCCTTTTCTTCTCCGCACTTGACTTTGAATATCATTCGGTATACACATTATTGAGATGCTGACAGCAATTTTAGTTTCAGTCTTTTACAATGCAAACCATTGCCTAGTCATCACCAGAAATTGTAATTCTGTCATTTTTTTTAATCTGTTTTGTCCAACTGATTGTTTTGTATATAAAGACTGTTAAACCGTCATGTTATAGTGACACATGCAAATGAAAGACATGACAGCTTTTCTAAAGTTGTGTGAAGATGCTGAAAAATACAATATTGTTAAGATGTCTTCTTTCCCATATGTTACATTGCCTTTTTTATATAGTTCTCTTACTTTTATTTCTGCAATATCTAGCTCCATGATGAGAACAAACATTCATATAGGGGCAGATGAAACAGCTGGACATAAATTGGTGCCTTAGGGACCAGCTGCTAAATAAACTTAAAGTGATCTCAGTAAGTGGCTATAGATAGAAGACATACAGAGACACTTTATGGCACTTCATAGGGCAAACACTGGAGATATACCAGGCTCCCTGGCAGCAGCACTGTTTTGAACTGTCTACCTATTTTGTATGCTGCAGGGGAACACATCGGGAGAGATTTACCAAACTGGTGTAAAGTACAACTGGCTTAGTTGCCCATAGCAACCAATCAGATTCCACCTTTCATTTTCCAATGGAGCTGTGAAAAATGAAAGGTGGAATATGACTGGTTTCTATTAGAGTTGAGCAAATTGAATCCAAATAAATTTCATCCGAATTTGAGGATAAATTTGATTTGCCACAAAATCTAATTTCCTTGTGCTTCGTGGTAGCAAATCAATTTAACTTGAAATAGTGTAAAAAATAAATAAATAAATAACTTACCTCTATTTGCTTGCGAAGGGCCGGCCACCACCATCTTGATTGAAGATCTCGGCCGAAATCCAGTGCGTGGTGACGTCACCACGCCAGCCATCGTGATGGCGACATCTCGGGGCACGAGAGATTTCATGCCAGATCTTCAAGCAAAATGGGGGCAAATGGAGGCAGTAAGTATAATTTTTTCTTCTGTTAATTTTATATTATCATTTGTTTTTACTCTCAGATGCCGCAATTATGTATGAACGCATCATCTGAGGGGTACAATGATGGGGACCGGCTCTATCGCAGATCCCTGTCATTGTACACGCTACTTACAAAAATATGCTGTCACGGTTCAGTGTGGGAGGGAAACTCCACACTGAACCATAAGGGAAGAGGAAATAAAGACTAGGCCTGAATGCCAGGAAAAGGGAGCAGGTCGCCTCCAATTGCAACCCTGATTCTAGCCCTGACTCCTAACCGTATGAGCTAACCCAGATGGTAGGAGGGCTCATACACAGACACCTCGGACCCTAAGTCGCCCTGGTGAGCTCTGAAATCAAGGTCAGGAATTAAAGATAACCTGTTCCTTAAAAACACGGACGAACAGGAGTCTCCACAGGCCAAGCAGCAAAGATAGGGAAAGACAGTAAACAGCAACTGGATTGGCAGGTAAGAACCCAGTGATACAACAACACACCGGAACAACAAACACTTACCTGCAGCAGCAACAGGGTGGAACACCAACACCAATAACTACCTGGACTCTCATGCGGACAGGATGCATGGCGGCATCAGGCAGAGCTGCTCACTGACTTATAGTTCCCTCTCTGGGAAACCCAGGAACCATCTAACCAAAGGCACAGACAGACACGGGAAATGTCTAGCAATCATGTTGGACTACAAACACCAGACAGACCAGACATGGAACACCAAGCTAGACATAACAACACACCCTGAACATAAACCACACCAAACAAAACAACAGGTGAGGATGGGTAAACAACATAAAAAAGGGGAAGAAATAGGAGAGACATTGATGTCTAAATAGGGAGCCCTCACACTGGACAGATGGAATATCCAGATGGAAAGATCCATCACCAACCAAGGCAGAAACACCACTGACCTCATTCTCACAGCACCAGAATAAGAAGAACCATGAGGCCACACCCAGAACACACCTAGATCCACACCTTAACCCCACACACACCAGACAGGGAAGGAACAAAGAAAAAGGGAGCAGTGCGCAAACATGCAGAACAACACGTTTCCCCGGGCAACTGCATGGCGAGCTACAACAACCGAGACATTGCCGTGACATATGCACTTCGTGACTAATTAATTCGTCATGAAGCAATTTTTTTTGTCAAATTCGGCGATGCAGACGAATGGAATTTTCCAAAACTTCGCTCATCTCTAATTGTTATGGACAACTACCCTGAAAAAAAATATAAACGCAACACCTTTGGCTTTGCTCCTATTTTGCATGAGCTGAACTCAAAGATCTGAAACATTTTCTACATACACAAAAGACCCATTACTCTCAAATATTTTTTCACAAATCTGTCTATATCTGTGTTAGTGAGCACTTGTCCTTTGCCGAGATAATCCATCCCACCTCACAGGTGTGGTATATCAAGGTGCTGATTAGACAGCATAAATATTGCACAGGTGTGCCTTAGACTTCCCAAAATAAAAGACTACTCTGAAATGTGCCTTACTGGGGGGACAGAAAACCAGTCAGTATCTGGTGTGGCCACCATTTGCCTCACGCAGTGCAACACATCTCCGTCACATAGAGTTGATCAGGTTGTTGATTGTGGCCTGTGGAATGTTGGTCCACTCCTCTTCAACAGCTGTGCAAAGTTGCAGAATATTGTCAGGACTTGGAACACGCTGTCGTATACGCTGATCCAGAGCATCCCAAACATGCTCAATGGGTGACATGTCCGGTGAGTATGCTGGCCATGCAAGAACTGGGATGTTTTCAGTTTCCAGGAATTGTGTACAGATCCTTGCAATATGGGGCCGTGCATTATCATGCGGCAACATGAGGTGATGGTCGTGGATGAATGGCACAACAATGGTCCTCAGGATCTCGTCGCGGTATCTTTGTGCATTCAAAATGCCATCAATAAAATGTGTTCGTTGTCAATAACATACGCCTGCCCATACCATAACCTTACCGCCACCATACGCCACTCGATCCACAACATTGATGTCAGCAAACCGCTCACCCACGCAGACACACACACTGTCTGCCATCTGCCCTGAACATTGAAAACCGGGACTCATCCGTGAACAGAACGCCTCTCCAACGTGCCAGACACCATCGAATGTGAGCATTTCCCCACTCAAGTCGGTTACAATGACAAACCGCAGTCAGGTCCAGACCCCGATGAGGACGACAAGCATGCATATGAGCTTCCCTGATACAGTTTGTGCAGAAAATCATTTGTTGTGCAAACCGATTGTTGCTGCAGCTGTCTGGGTGGCTGGTCTCAGACGATCATGGAGGTGAACATGCTGGATGTGGAGGTCCTGGGCTGGTGTGGTTACAAGTGGTCTGTGGTTGTGAGGCTGGTTGGACATAGTGCCAAATTCTCTGAAACACCTTTGGAGACGGCTTTTGGTAAAGAAATGAACATTCATTTATTGGGCAACAGCTCTGGTAGACATTCCTGCAGTCACTATGCCAATTGCAAGCTCCCTCAAACGTTGCAACATCTGTGGCATTGTGCTGTGTGATCAAACATCAAAACATTTCAGAGGGACATATTATTGTGCAATATTCATGCTGTCTAATCAGCACCTTGATATACCAGACCTGTGAGGTGGGATGGACTATCTCGGCAAAGGAGAAGTGCTCACTAACACAGATTTAGACAGATTTGTGAACAATATTTGAAAGTAATGGGTCTTTTGTGTATGTAGAAAATGTTTCAGATCTTTGAGTTCACCTCATGCAAAATAGGAGCAAAACCGAAAGTGTTGCGTTTATATTTTTGTTCAGCGTAAGTAAGTTCTTCTTTACACCAGTTGGATAAATCTCTCCCACTGTGCCTACTTCCCGAAAGGTTGACCTGCCCTAATATAAGAAGGGCAGTGTCTCTCAGCTTACTCCAGTTCGCAACAATTGCAGTTAGGGTATTGACAGGGGACACAAACTCAATATTACTTGTGCAACAGGTTATCCACTGCCAGACACCGCTGTCCCTTCCAGACACATCTGGCAGTGACATATCTCTGAGAAAAGAAGAATCAGACAGTTGAAAGCCAATATGCCTGATCCTCACTGATGTTGAAGGAGAATCATGAGGATGTCATACACATTAGATGGTCAGCCAAACATGCCAGAAACTTAAAGTTTAGCAGACATAGATGTAATGTGCATAGCCAGCTTTACTTACTTGCATGAACACAACAGTGAATTGTGTCTGAATAATGAATTATCACTCACATTTGTATTGACTTCAACAATATGAGGGTTTGTAAGATAGAATATATGGCTTGCTTGATAAGCCATTATATCGCTGGCAGTCAGTACTCGTTTCTGGTGGACATGACCGCTTAAATGTCTCAAACCTTGGCTAGCCTTCTTTGAGTATTTAAGGCACCTTCCCTTTAGGATGGATTCTTTAGAAAAAAAAGTTCCTAGTTTGGCTAGTCCCTATGAAGTTGTTTTAATTGTTGTCTGATCTTCTGTGTCAGGCCTCTGCCAATTTACTCTATTGTACCTGTTCTGCCTGCCCTGTACTCCGCCAGGTTATCATACTGACACTGATCCACCTTTACTGAACCTAGGTATGTTTGCTGGATTGAAAAAACTGTCACGGCGGTGTCTAGGTTGTTGTAGTTCACGATGACACATCTGCCGTGCATGCAGTTTGCCTTGGGCAACGTCTTGTTATTAGTGTTGATCGAGCAACAAAGTGCTCGGGTGCTCAAGTAGAACACTTTGGGATGCTTGGCTGCTCGGTATAGCACCCAAGCACAATGGAAATCAATGGAAGAACCCGAGCATTAAACCAGGCACCCCCTGCTCTGAAGAGGGGAGGGTGTCTGGTTCATAGGAAAAGGTCAATAATTGATGGAAACACCACTGAAATGGTTCGGAAACAGCATGAGGAGAATGTCTGGATGCATCTTGGACTCCCAGGTCGCTGCTGGGAATGATGTTGCCCGAGTAGTACGCCACTTTTACAGACTGACAATAATACGCACCGAACCATAGATAAAATCAATTTTAGAAGAAAAATTGTTAGGAAACATTCTTTCCTGTATATTTACTTGTATATAAAGTGCAAGTGCTGCCAAAAATTACAAGGAAGATGCACTCCGATACAACCTATATATCACATAAAGCAGGGCCTCATTCACATTGTGGTACAATTGTTCAGGTAGTGGGACACCTACACTCATAAAGCCTATACACTAAGTGAAAGGGCTGCCAAAAATTACAAGGAACCTTTATTACACATAAAGGAGAGCATCATACACACCCTTGAAAAATTATGATTGAAGAGCCTGCTGGTGACCCTCTAAAACATTAGGGGCGAGGGCCTGCTGCTGTTCTGACCATCTGTCACGGTGGGGAGTGAGGAAAAACCCCTACCGCACAATGTCACGTATAAAGGGGAAGCAGCTAGGCCAGGACGCCGGAATCAGGGAGCAGGTCACCTCCTAAAGCGTCCCTAATCCTCACCCTAACGCCTCACCGTATGAGCAGACCTGGATAGTAAGACGGCTCATACCAGGATACCTATGGCCCTGAGTCGCCATGATAATCCCTCACATAGGAGCAGGGGAGAGATGACCTGTTCTTCCAAAGTGTCTTAAATGGCCAGCAACAGGGGAAGGGAAAGACCATATGCAGCAAGAGGATCGGCAGGTAAGAAAAACAAGATAACTCACTTACCTACAGAAGCCTCCACAACTAGAACCCGTGCATCAGTACAGGAGCCCAAACACACAGCAGGTCACAGTAAAAACAACCGACACAGGAATCCAGCATACCAACTCTGCCAGCAGTGCTGCATAAAGGCTTATGCTTCACCCCTCCAGGAAACCAGCCCCCTTTCGGAGGTAGACAAGTAAATGCCTAGCATACATGCTGGATGACAACACCAAACACACCAAGCATGGAACAAAGCTAGACATAACAACACACCACAAACCAAATCCCACACCAAAATACACCACATGTAAGGGAGGGAAGACATAGCTGGAGAACCCGGGATGACATTGCTGATTACGTCGATGTCCTACAAGGTGGTCCTCAAGGACTGGGCAGATAGAACACCCTGGACTGGGGCCGAACTCCAGCACCAACAACAGCTGAAGTACAACTGACTCCAGCCACGAAGCCACAGGAGATTAAACCCAAGTGACCACACCCAGTCAGGGAGTTAACCCTTACAGCACCAGACAGAGGGAGACTACAACTTACAGGGGAAGTGCAAACGCTAGCCAACATGCAACACGTTGCCACCGACAGCAGCATGCATGGCAACCATGTCACGGCACACTCAGCAAAAGCCGAGATACTGCCATGACATGCCATAACACACGTTGCCACCGGCAACCGCAAGCATGGCTCCAGTGTCACGGCACACACGGCAAAGGCCATGACACCATTTAAAAAATTAGGGGTGAGGGTCTTCTGCTGAGCTGACCCTCTAAAACATTAGGGGCGAGAGCCTGCTGCTGATCTAACCATCTAAAAAATTAGGGGTGAGGGTCTGCTACTGAGCTGACCATCTAAAAATTTTTGGGTGAGAGTCTGCTGCTGAGCTGACCATCTAAAACTTTAGGGGTGAGGGTCTGATGCTGATCTGACCATCTAAAACATTAGTGGTGAGGGTCTGCTGCTGAGCTTACCATCTAAAACAGGGGTGGCAAACCTTACAGACACAAAGAGCAAAAAAATATATAAAATTATGACTATCAGGAGCCACAAGCTATACATGTACACACGAGTCACCGTATTTTTCACCCTACAAGATACACCTAAGTTTTAACAAAAAAAATAAGAGAAAAAATATTTTTCATCTGATCTGAGGTCTGATTTTTTTTCTTATTTTTCATTAGCAGAAAAAAAATATATATATATTTTTCATCAGACCTCACATCAGACTGATCTAAAATAAGATCCCCAAACCTCATCAGACCTCCAAATCAGCCCCCCAAAATAAGACCCCTAATGCTCGGATCAACACAAATTAGACCCCCATTGCTAGACCCTCAGTGCTCAGATCCCCCCCCCCATGCTCAGATCTCCCCCACATGCTCAGATCTCCTCCCAATGCTCATATCTCCTCCCCATGCTCAGATTTCCCCCCCATGCTCAGATCTCCCCCCATGCTCAGATCTCCCCCCATGCTCATATATTCCCCCGATGCTCAGATCTGACCCCCATGCTCAGACCTGTCCAACCCATGCTCAAACAAAACCCCCATGCTCAGATTTGCCCCCCCCCCCATACTCAGATCTACCTCCTATGCTCAAATATGAATGCCCATGCTCAGATCTGACCCCCATGCTCAGATCAGGACCCACCCATGCTCAGATCAGACCCCCATTCTCAGTTCTATAATTTAAATAAATCTCTTCCCTTGCTGGAGCTGCAAAGTAAGTGCCCGATCAGGAAAAGAGATGTGAGCATGGGTTGGAGAGTGAGCCGCCTGACTGCTTCCCAGCTCTACAGCTAGAGCCGCACTTTAAGAAGCAAAGAGCCGAATGCGGCTCAAGAGCCACGGGTTGGCCACCCCTGATCTAAAACATTAGGGGCGAGGGCCTGATGCTGATCTGACTATCTAAAAAATTAGGGTTGAGGGTCTGCTGCTTAGTTGACCCTCTAAAATATTTGGGGTGAGGGCCTGCTGCTGATCTGACCATCAAAAACATTATGGGCGAGGGCCTGCTGGTAACCCTCTAAAACATTAGGAGCGAGGAACTGCTGCTGAGCTGACCCTCTAAAACATTAGGAGCAAGGGCAGCCTAATAAGCATGTTGATATGATGGAGGAAGAGGACAAGAAAAGGAAGATTTAACCATATAATCTTTTTTGTGGTGGAAGGGGTGCATGGGAATATAGTGTATTCAATACACCATAAAAGCCACATTTAAAGTGCCTTTATGTTCAGCCGCTTTCCTCTGGTTGAGTAGAGAAGTCAGGGGCAATCCAGGCCTTGTTCTTTTTTATAAGAGTCAACCTGTCAGCATTTTCAGTTGACAGGCGGATGCACTTATCAGTTATTATGCCTCCAGCAGCACTAAATACCCGCTCTAACAAAACTCTGGCAGCAGGGCAGGCCAGCACCTCCAAGGTGTAGAGCACCAGTTCGTGCCACGTGGACACCCGATTGTTGTAAGGCACAGAGGGGTCACTGAGGACGCTAACATGGTCTGCTACATACTCCTTCACCATCTTCCAAAACTTTTCTCTCCTTGTGACACTAGGCCATGCATCACAGTGAGGATGCTGGTGAGGTGTCATGAAAATGTCCCAGGCCTTGGAGAGTGTTGCCCCCTGCCTCTGTTGGAACTGCTGTGTGTTCTCCTCATCTCCCCTCCTCAGTTGCCCAAGGAACTACGTACTCTGCTGCCAGCGTTGTCAGCTGGAAATTTTTGAAGCAATTTTTCCACAAGGACCTTCTGGTATTGCACCATTTTGCTAGTCCTCTCCACCACAGGAATAAGAGATGATAAGTTCTCTTTGTAGCGGGGGTCAAGAAGGATGAACAACCAGTAATCGGTGTTGGCCAAAATGCGAATAACGCGAGCTTCACGGGAAAGGCAGCATAACATAAAGCCAGCCATGTGAGTCCCAACAGACAAGACTTTGCTTTCCTCGTCAGGAGGATGACTCTCGATCTCCTCATCCTCTTTCTCCTCTTCTGCCTCTCCACGCTGAACAGAAAAATAAACCTGCTGTGGGTATTACCCTCTGTAGCGGAGGCAACCGTCTCCAGCTCCTCCTCATCATCATCATCATCCAATTCGTACTGAGAAGACGAACTGAGGGTGGTCTGGCTTTCACCCTGTGTACTGTCTTCCCCCATTTCCACCTCTTCCACATGCAAAGCGCCCAGCTTCATTTTGAGCAGCTAGCGTTTCAGTAGACACAGAAGTGGGATGGTTACGCTGATAATGGCGGCATCGATGCTCACCATCTGTGTTGATTCCTCAAAGTTGCATAAAACCTCACAGAGGTCAGACATCCATGCCCACCCGTCGCTTGAGAAGAGTGGGAGCTGACTGGAAAGGCGACAACCATGTTGCAGCTGGTATTCCACTACTGTCCTCTGCTGCTCGCCTAGCCTGGCCAACATGTGGAACATGGAGTTTCAGAGTGTGCTCACTTCGCACAACAGTCGGTGAGCTGGCAAATGCAAGCGCTGCTGCAGCGTTGCCTGAATGGAGGCAGCTGTGGATAACTTTTGGAAATAGGCACACACCCAGCGCACCTTCACCAGTAGTTCAAGCAAATTTGGGTAGGTTTTGAGAAACCGCTGAACCACTAAGTTGAACACGTGGGCTAGGCATGGTATGTGTGTGAGCTTGCAGAGCTCCAAAGCCGCCACCAAGTTACGGCCATTATCAGACACCACCATGCCTGGTTGTAGGTTGAGTGGCGAGAGCCACAGCTCAGTCTGGTCCCTTATACGCTGCCACAGCTCTGCGGCGGTGTACTGTTTGTCACCTAAGCAAATAAGTTTCAGCACGGCCTGTTGCCGCTTCCCCACTGCAGTGCTACACTGCTTCCAGCTACTGACTCATGGCTGACTGGTGCTGCAAGATGAGAATTCAGAAGTGGAAGTCGAGGAGGAGGTGGAGGAGAAGAAGGGTGGGGGGTTGCAGCCACTAATGTAGGTGGTGGCAGAAATCCTGATTGAAGTAGGGCCCACAATCCTTGGCGTCAGTAGCACCTGTGCCATCCCAGGGTATGTCTCGATCCCGGCCTCCACAACGTTCAACCAGTGTACCATCAGGGAAATAAAGCGTCCCTGGCCAAAAGCACTTGTCCGTGTGTCAGTCATTAAGTGGACCTTCCCAATAACTGCGTTGGTCAGGGCACGGGTGATGTTATGGGACACATGCTGGTGTAAGTCGGGGACAGCACACTGGGGAAAAATAGTGGCGGCTGGGGACTGCGTAACAAGGGACCGCCGCCGCCATCATGCTGCAGAAAGCCTAAGTGTCCACAAGGCTAAATGTCAAAATTTTCAGAGCCAGCAATTTAGAAAGGAGCACATTTAGTGCTATGGCTTGTGGGTGGGGGGCAGGGTATTTGCGCTTTCGTTCAAAGGCCTGGGGTATGGACATCTGTACGCTGGAACACAGAAGTGGATGTTCTAGATGATGGTGCTTGCGAAGGTCCAGGTGCAGGGCGGGAGGCATCCGGACCTGAGTCTTGGGCAGGCGATTGACAAGCACGTAACACAGGGGAAGAGGAGGCAGTGGTGTGACCCACAGACACTGATTGTTGACCCAGGCGTTCGGCCCACCTATTAGGGTGCTTTGATGCCATGTGGCGGATCATGCTGGTGGTGGTGAGGTTGCTAGTGCCCCTGCTCTTTTTGGTACAGCACAGGTTGAAAATGACTATTCTTTTATCATCCGCACTTTTCTCAAAAAAGCGCCAGACTGCGGAACACCTATCCCTTGGCAAGCGAAATTGCCACAATGGGGTGCCCTGGGGAACAGTTGCATGCCTGTTTGGTGTGCCCTGCCTTCTCCCTTTTGCCACCCCACTGCCTCTTCCAGCCTGTTGCATTGCTGCAGATCCCTCCCCCTCTGTACTGCTGTCCTCGCTTGGCTTGTCACCTTCCCAGGTTAGGTCAGTGATTTCATCATCCACCACCTCCTCTTCCACTTCCTCACTCTGGTCATGCTCCTGACTTGTTGACCTAACAACAACCTCACTTATTGACTACTGTGTCTCATCCTCATCATGAACCTCTTGAGACACTAATTGCGATTGACTTATTGGCAATTATGTCTCATCATCATCATCCACCTCAAGAAACACTAGTTGTCGTTCCCCATCATCATCTTTTTCTGACTGTGGATGCTCAAGAGTTTGGGAATCAGTGCACAAGATCTTCTCATGTCCCTCTTCAAGCGTGATTGGCGAGAGGGCCAAATCAAGGCATGGCGATAAAAAGAGCTTTTCGGAATATACGAGTGTGGGATCACTTGTTTGGCAAGACTCTCCATGGTGGGAGGAAGCAGAATCAGGGTGAGGATTTTTGTTGACCAGACTCTTGGCTACTGAGACTGGACTTTGTGGAAGAGAGGGTGGTGCTTAACCGACTGGAAGCATTATCTGCTGCAATTCAACCGACCACCTGGACGCACTGGTGTGACTTTGAGAGTGGTGTCCTGCGCCCCCCTGCAAACTGGGACATGAAACTAGGTGTCGTGGATGAGTGTGTTTCTTGTGCTCTGGCAGCAGGCACAGTTTCATTGCGCACAGGGCCAAGGCCTCTGCGTGCACCATCAGCAGCATGGCCACTTTTTTCATCCCTTACTGCTAGCCTTGAGCATATTAAATGGTATATATGCTTGCAAGTATGTCATACGTACAGTAGCGCAGGTTTTGTAAGTGTATGCACAAATAATTTTAACTGGATGTCACAGATATTTAGAATTCTCAAACGTTATACAGGAGATATTACCAAAAAACCAAAGACACACATGTATTATGATAACATTGTGGCGAAACCAACCTCGCCACTGGGTGGTGGAGAAGCCTGGTTAAGAGCCTCCTGCCCCAGGATTATGGTCCCTCTCATCAGCCGAGCTTCCTTTGTTCACAAAGGACTTTTACTAACTTTTGAACCCCTGGTCTAATTTTTGCCATTTTGGGATATGTTAAACATCTATGTGTACTGTAATGGTTGGAACATTGTATATTTAAGTAGTGATGTCTGTCCTATTGTCTCCACGTGTGTATTGGCGATTTCCCTTTGTCCTGAGAGATAATTGACTTACTCCTCGGTTGTCTCCAGGACAGAAGACATTGTGTATTCTCCTGCCTGTGATAATTACATTAACCCATTGTGTAAGGTATTTGTATCACAGGCAGAGGGGAGGATTTTGTGTGGGAGTGTTTTACTGTATTGTACGTGTTTATTGGTTGTTTTTACAAAACCCTGTGGGTGGTACTGATGTGTACAATGTTATATAAGATCAATAAACACACAGCTCTGGGTGACCACTGCTTGACCCTCAACACAGAGCCTTGTCTCGTTCTTGGGGGGATTCACTGTATGCTGTTAGAGACTGATTGCTAGGAGTGTAAGCCGCTTGGGTGCGTTTCCTATTTGTCTGCTAGCAGCTATTCGTGAGGTTCCGTTCAGAGTTTGGAGCATTCCCTTGTATGCCGTTACAAACATGCTCCGCTTTCTCAAGAAATGCGCGTCGGGGTGTGCTCCTTGCAGGTCCAGGTATAATCTCCCCATTCATAATTCATCAGGTATTTGCTGCTATTAGGTTGCATTTAGATTGGTACATATGCATGTGGTTCTCCATGCTGTAACTTCTCTCACCTATTGGATTTATGTAACTTTTGCGGTCTTTCCTGTATTATTTGTTGGATTGTACTTTTCTGTCCCTTATGCCTCTTTATGTATTATGATAATAGTCATAGAGTTTACTCCTAGGGGGATTCCTAACCTTGAGTACCTGCTGGGGAGCTGCTTTTTCACAGCGCTGACCGCATTGCTACTACATACTTATTAATTTATATATTTATTCATGTATATGTCGTCTTCTAAATTATGTCATTCAATAAAACATGTTATCGTAATACATGTGTGTCTTTGTTTTTTTTGGTAATATTTTGTATATTGTCACAAATTGCTTTTCATCTTATTGATGATTATATTGGTTGTTATACAGGAGATGTAGCGCAGGTAATGTCGCTGTCACCAGCGGCGAAAAAGTTCAAACTGAATGCCACAGATATTTAGGATTCTCAAATGCTATACAGGAGATGTTGCGCAGGTAATGTCGCTGTCACCAGCGGCAAATTTGTTTTAAAGAAAGTCACTGATATTTAGGATGCATAAACGTTATACAGGAGATGTAGCGCAGGTAATGTTGCTGCCACCAGCGGCGAAAAAATTTAACTGAATGTCACTGATATTTAGGATGTGCAAATGCTATACAGGAGACGTAGCGCAGGTAATGTCGTTGTCACCAGCGGTGAAAACATTAAACTGAATGTCACTGATATTTAGGATGCGCAAGCGTTATACAGGAGATGTAGTGCAGGTAATGTCGCTGCTGTCACCAGCGGCTAATGATATACAGGAGATGTAGTGTAGGTAATGTCGCTGCTGTCACCAGGAACCAAACAATTGCATACAATTTAGCGCACTTTGCGCTAATATATTTTGCAGCCAGATAAAACAATAGTCCTTAAAAAGACTGTTGGGTCTCTAACACCTTCCAACATTCAAAACTCCCTAAAAAAACACAATTCCTCTCCCTACACTATCTGTCCCTTCTCTGCAGCTCACCCTGACTAAGTCTGAGCCGAACCACGTGTCATCGAGTGCTGTATAGCACCCGATGATGCGTTCCGGCCAGTCAATCACTGTAATGCCAGTAACCAACATGCCTATGGCATTACAGTTAGTGGCATTACTCCCCCCCACACGTTTATTGGCTGCGTAGCTGTCCAGTGTGAGGGTCACCTAGTTAGACATCAATGTCTCTCCTATTTCTTCCCCTTGTTTCTTTGTCCTTTACCCATTCTCACCTGTTGTTTTGTTTGGTGTGGTTTATGTTCAAGGTGTCTTGTTATGTCTAGTTTGTTGTTCCATGTCTGATCTGTGTTTGTAGTCCAGCATGGTTGCTAGACATTTTCCATTTCTGTCTGTGGTTTCGGTGAGAGGGTTCCTGGGTTCCCCGGAGGGGGAACTACAAGTCAGTGAGCAGCTCTGCCTGGTGCCCACATGCATCCTTTCCACATGGGGGGCCAAGTATGTGTTGGTGTTTCATCCTGTTGCTGCGGCAGGTAAGTGCTTGTTGTTTCGGTGTGTTGTATCACTGGGTTTTTACTTGCCAATCCAGTTTCTGTTCAATGTCTTCCCCCTATCTTTGCTGCTTGGCCTGTGTATACTCCTGTTTGTCTGTGTTTTGGAGGAATAGGTTGTCTCTAGTTCCTGACCTCAATTTCAGGTATCATCAGGGCGTCTCTTGGTCCGAGGTTCCTGTGTATGAGCCCTCCTACCATCTGGGTCCGCTCGTACGAATAGGAGTCAGGGCTAGGATCATGGTTGCAATAGGAGGTGACCTTCTCCCTCATCCCAGCATCCAGGCCTAGTTTCTGTTCCGTTATCCTCATGGTGTACGGTGTGGAGTTTCCCCCCACTCCACACCGTGACACAAACTCTATGCACCCTGACCTTGGTTTGTCCACTATGATTCTGAATGTCCCCTTTGGTGACACACATTGGTGTCTCTTGCCCTGCCTGGGTCAGCTGTCACCGAACAGAGACTATTCTAAAAGGAAGCAGCCTGGTGGTTCCCCTGTATCAAAGACCAGATCTTTGAGGGTTGAAGAGTGAAAAACAGGTGAAGAGCACTTAGATAACACCCTTTGGACTGGCCCAAAGCCAAAATCTATTTAGTGACACTGTGGTTCTACACTATGGGTGTCATTTATTATACTGAAATATGCCTATATTATCTGCGACTTCTCCCCGCTCTCACCAGGTCTAACATTGTGGGTGTGGCGTGGGCAGGAAAGGGGACATGCCAGAAGGCCTATCTCATTTACCATTTTCTACTCCTGTTTTAGGAGTAGAAAAAGGTCTAATTGTAAGACAGCTCGGAAGCTGTCTTACATTTAGAACTGGCAAAGGATCTGCCGCAGTTATGTAGAGGTCTGCGCCTACTCATATCTTTGGCAGATCCACCGCCAGCTATGGGTTTTATTAAGACTGGTGTTTAAAACTCTGATCTTAATAAATGTGCCCCTATGACTTTTTTTAATTTTTTATATATATATATTCCAACCTCTTCCAATAATAATTTGATACCCATCAAAAACAAACCATCCCAAACTAGGCATTTAAAATGTTACATTGAAGTTAGTTCAGTCTTGATAGGACATGAATGGACTTCATTGCTTTTACAGTTATCTAGTTGTCTAGTCTCACAGTGTATTACTTTTAGACAGGAAATAAAAAATTGAAATGAGAGTAAAATTGCATCAAATTAAGCTGTTCTTCAAGCATAGAGCATGGGAAATGATACAAGTACAGAGCATGTTATTACAAGGGAGAGATAATTTAGAGTTTTTTTCTGATATGATTTCAAGCACATTTGTCCAATGTAGGTAGTCTATCATATAAGATGATAGATAGACTTTAGTCAGATCTGACCTTTTGTTTAAAACTTGCTGCTTATTTCCATAAGAAAAGGAGAGCAAAATGGTTCATGCTTTTACAGTATTAAACAAAATTTCAAGAAGCCATTTTTTTTTGAATTGTCAATGTGACTGAACTTAGAAGCTTTAACTTTACTGAACTAGTTGTAATAATAATGCCAAAGCTGTGATAGACTGTCCTCAGGAGATGTCATGAATATCAGATCAATGGGTGGTCTGACTCTCAAAGCCCCTGTTTGAAAGGGCTGCAGGACACTTTAATGGGTTGGCCACAGTGGAGAATACATTTTTACTAGAACCTGAAAACAAGTTGATCACAGTGCATCCCACTATATGAACCCCCCAGTGTTTAGCTGTTATCACACTGGCAGGGAATGTTCAGCTCCCCTACAGTGCCACAAGAGGACAAATTAAGTATTACATGGCACCCACTGAAATCAGTGCTCTGTCCATGCAATGTATAGCCATAACATTGTTTGTAGGTTTTCCTTATTAATTATCTGAGGGATTCCCTGTATTAACACCCTAAAAGAGTATTTCTAAACAGGTTTTCTAAAATGATAACCCGTTAAAACAACACTTACTCTAAGATGAGAAAGACCATTTATGGATTGAATGATTGATCGATATATCTGTCCTTCTGTCTACTGATTGATCTATCTATTATCTATCTATCTATGTATCTCTATATCTATCCATTATCTTTCTATCTATCTGTCACATATGGAAACTACCCTGTCACGTGGCCCGGGTGCGACTGCCAAGGGTCGATCTATTTCACGCACTGAATCTCTAATGCCCCTACACACAGGCCTCAGATGGAACCTAGATCACACCCAGACACAGCCTCTCATGCAACCCAACACACTTCCACCATCTATGACATTTAAATTAATATACCAATGACTAAGGGGCTCATAGAAAACCCCACAGTGTCTTACTAGCAAGCAAGCACACAGTAGCACAGGTCACACTTATAGCAAATACACAGTAATGCAAACCTCTCTCATACACTTCAAAAACGGAGCTTACTGGGCTCGTTCAGGGCATAAGGCAAAAAAGATCAGCATTAATGTACTAAAAAAGGTACAGTACTTAATTACAAAAAAATAAAAGAAATAAGAGACATACATAAACGTGCACAAAACAGTGGTAACAATAAAAGGATAAAAACAGAAAGGTTCTTACTACTGACGAATTGTGTGATGAGTCGGTTCTGGTTCTGGGTACAGGACAACGCGGAACACAACCCAATGTTGATCGGATCCCCAAATTGTGTCAATGAAAGGTTCCAAATCCCCCATTTTTATCCACATTGGGGAGGGTGGGGTTGAAAGGGGTTTTCTTCCCTTTCTCGGCCCAGCCTTCTGGGAAGGCTTTCATTATGGGTGCAAGCTCCTCCTCTATCGCTCGGCTACCAAGAATAAAATATTAATAAAACATGGCTTCCCATCCACACTAATGGTTATTCGGGTCCCAGCATGTTTTAATAATGCATATTTTATCAGGCCGATAATTCTAATACCAAATATGACTGGTGTAGGGGTCCCAGTTGGAGAGATTCTCATTATGCGGGAATGCTGGCTGCCAGGGGAAAATGTTTGCTCTCCCTACGATGCCTAAATTATACAGAATGAAATTATTACAATAATTAATATGTGAGTTGTACCAGAGATAAGTTATCGCTTATGATATATTTTCTTCATCTTATGGTACTCCAGTTGAAAAAGCACCTTGATGTCTGCTGTGCACCGGTGTCAATACGTCTGACATGTCAGGCATTACCATTAAGCTCTAGTGTCCCATGCAGGAAACCTTGTTACCATTACTTTGTTAGCAGGAGGATGCTAATTTGAGTCCTGCCAAACGGTGTTTGCGTATTCTTCCCTACAAATCCAGACTGCATAGTTACGTACCAACAAAATTAAAGAAAGGCATAAAAATATATAAAATCACACATTGACATAAAAGCATACACAGGTAATAAGAGATATGAGAAAGGTTGTCCATTTATCTATCTATCTATCTATCCATCTATCTATCTATCTATCTATCTATCTATCTATCTATTTATTATCTATCTATCTATTATCTATCTATCTATCAATCCATCTATCCATTATCTATCTATCTAAAGTGTTGATCGAGCATGCTTGGCCAAACACCAGTTCGGCTCGAGCATCGCACGTGCAGGTGAGTACTGCCACTCACTGTAATTCCGTAGCTATGTTGGTTACTTGCATTACAGTGATAGGCTGGCCGAAACGCATCATCGGGTGCAATAAAGCACCCGATTACACGTGGTTCAGCCAGTCTTAGTCAGGAAGAGCTGTGCTGTAGAAGGGACAGATAGTGTAGGGAATTTAATTATTTTTTTGCTGTTAGGCAGGGTTGGTGTTAGAGACCCAAAAGTCCTTTTACGGACTATTGATGTGTCTGGCAGCAATATATATTTTTAGCGCAACCTGCGATAAATTGTGTGCTATTGTAGAGACCCAAAAGTACTTTTAAGGAGTAAGGACTATTGTTGTATCTGGCAGCAATATATATTTTTTAACACAACCTGTGCTAAATTGCATGCAATTGTTTGGCCACTGCATTACCGCCGCAACATTACCTGTGCTACATGTCCAGTATGACGTTAGCACATCTGAAATATCAGTGACATTCAATAAAAAAAATTCGCCGCTGGTGACAGTGACATTACCTGCGCTACATCTCCTGTATAACGTTAGCGCATCCAAAATATCAGTGACATTTAGTGTCATTTTTTCGCTGCTGGTGGCAGCAACATTACCTGTGCTACATCTCCAGTATAACGTTTGCCAATCCTAAATATCAGTGACATTCAGTTTAATTTATTTGCGCATATACTTACAAAATCACTGTACGTGTGACATACTTGCAAGCATATATACCATTTGATATGTGGAAGGCGAGCAGTAAGCAGTAAGTAGGCCTGGTGAAACTGTGCCTGCTGCCAGAGCACAAGAAACACACTCATCCACAATACCTATCTTCCTGTCACAGTTTGCAGGGTGGCGCAGGACACCACTCTCGACGTCACACCAGTGCAACCAGGTGGTCGGTTGGATTGCAGCAGATAATGCTTCCAGTCAGTTAAGCACCACCCTGTTTTCCACAGTCCAGTCTCAGTAGCCAAGAGTCTGGTCAACAGAATCCTCGCCCTGATCCTCCTTCCTCCCACCATGGAGAGTCTTTGTAAACAAGTGATCCCACACTCGGATATTCCCAGGAGCTCTCTTCATCGCCATTCCTTAATTTGGGCCTCTCGCCAAGCCCGCATGAAGAGGGACATGAGGAGATCTTGTGCCCTGATTCCCAAACTCTTGAGCATTCACAGTCAGAAGAAGATGGCATTGGGAAACGGCAATTAGTGTTTCACGAGATGGATGATGATGAGACACAGTTGCCAATAAGTCAACCACAATTAGTGTCTCAAGAGGTTGATGATGAGGGTGAGACACAGTTGTCAATAAGTGAGGTTGTTGTTAGGTCAACAAGTCAGGAGGATGACCAGAGTGAGGAAGTGGAATAGGATGTGGTGGACAATGAAGTCACTGACCCAACCTGGGAAGGTGGCAAGCCGAGCGAGGACAGCAGTACATAGGGGGAGGGACCCGCAGCACCGCAACAGGCTGTAAGAGGCAGTGGGGTGGCAAAAGGGAGAAGGCGGGCCACACCAAACAGGTCTGCAACTGTTTCCCAAAGCACCCCCTTGCAGAAATCTCCCTTGCCAAGGGGTAGGTGTTCCGCAGTCTGGTGCTTTTTTGAGGAAAATGCGGATGATAAAATAATTGTCATTTGCAACCTGTGTCATACCAAAATGAGCAGAGGCGTGAACACTAGTAACCTCAACACCAGCATGATCCGCCACATGGCATAAAAGCAACCTAATAGGTGGGCCGAACTCCTTGGTCCACAATCAGTGTCTGCGGGTTACACCACTGCCTCCTCTTCCCCTGTGATACGTGCTGGCCAAATCCCCTGTTCATGACGCAGGCCCGGATGCCTCCCGCCCTGCACCTGGACTTTCGCAAGCACAATCAACTAGCACATCCACTTCTGTGTCCCAGGCCTGGCCTGTGAACGAAAGCGCAAATTCCTAGCAACCCACCCACAGGCCATAACACTAAATGCACACCTTTCCAAATTGCTGGCCCTGGAAATGTTGCTTTTTAGGCTTGTGGAACCTGAGGCTTTCCGCAGCCGGATGGCGGCGGCCGTCCCTTGTTACTCAGTTCCCAGCCACCACTATTTTTCCCGAGGTGCCTTCCCTGCCTTACACCAGCATGTGTCCCGTAACATCACCCGTGCCCTGACCAACGCAGTTATTGGGAAGGTCCACTTAATGACTGACACATGGACAAGTGCTTGTGGCCAGGGACATTACATTTCCCTGACAGCTCACTGGTTGAACGCTGTGGAGGCCGGGAGCAAGTCGTACCCTGGGATGGCACAGGTACTACCGACGCCAAGGATTGCGGGCCCTGCTTCCATCAGGATTTCCGCCACCACCTACATTAATGGCTACAACCCCCCCCTTCTCCTCCTCCACCTCCTCCTCCACTTCCACCTCCGAATTATCTGCGTGCAGCACCAGTCAGCCATCAGTCAGTAGCTGAAAGCAGTGTAGAACTGCAGAGGGGAAGCGGCAACAAGCCATTCATTTGCTTAGGTGACAAACAGCACACCACCGCAAAGCTTTGGCAGGGTATAAGGGACCAGACTGAGCTGTGGCTCTCGCCACTCAACCTACAATCAGGCATGGTTGTGTCTGATAATGGCCGTAATTTGGTGGCGGCTTTGAAGCTCGGCAAGCTCACACACATACCATGCCTAGCGCATGTGTTAAAGTTAGTGGTTCAGCGGTTTCTCAAAACCTACCCCAATTTGCCTGAGCTACTGGTGAAGGTGCACTGCGTGTGTGCCTATTTTCGAAAGTCATCTACAGCTGCCGCCGGTCTGGCAGCGCTTGCAATTTCCAGCTCACCGACTGTTGTGTGACGTGAGCAAGCACTGGAACTCCATGTTCCACATGTTGGCCAGGCTTTGTGAGCAGCAGAGGGCAGTAGTGGAATACTAGCTGCAACATGGTCGTCACCTTTCCAGTCAGCTGCGAGTGGGCATGGATGTCTGACCTCTGTGAGGTTTTATGCAACTTTGAAGAATCAACACAGATGGTGAGCGGTGATGCCGCTATTTTCAGCGTAGACATACCACTTTTGTGTCTACTGAAACACTCGCTGCTGCAAATTAAGGCGGACGCTTTGCATTTGGAAGAGGTGGAAATGGGGGAAGACAGTACACAGGGTGATAGCCATTTCGTCTTCTCAGTGCGAATTGGATGAGGATAAGGAGGAAGAGGAGCTGGAGACGGTTGCCTTCGCTACATAGGGTAGTACCCATAGCAGGTTTATTCCATTGGTTCAGGTTGGATGGGCAAAAGAGGAGAAAGAGGATAAGGAGATTGAGAGTCATCCTCCTGATGAGGAGAGCAAAATCTTGTCTGTTGAGACTCTGGCACACATGGCTGACTTTATGTTATGCTGCCTTTCCCGTGACTCTCGCGTTTTACGCATTTTGGCACACCGATTACTGGTTGTTCACCCTTCTCGGCCCCCAATACAAAGAGAATTTCTCATCTCTCATTCCTGTGTTGGAGAGGACTAGCAAAATGGGGCAATACCAGAAGGTCTTTGTGGAAAAATTGCTCCAAAAATTTCCAGCTGACAATGCTGTCAGTTCGTAGTTCCTTAAGCAACCAAGGAGGGGAGACGAGGGTAATACACAGCAGTTCCAAAAGAGGCAAGGCAACTCTCTACAAGGCCTGGGACAGTTTGATGACACCCCGCCAGCACCCTCACCCTGATGCGCGGCCTACTGTCACAAGAAGGGAAAATTTTTGGAAGATGGTGAAGGAGTATGTAACAGACCGTGTCTGCGTCCTCAATGATCCCTCTGTGCCTTACAACTATTGGATGTCAAAGCTGGACACGTGGCACAAACTGGCACTCTACATCCTGGAGGTGCTGGCCTGCCCTGCTGCCAGCGTTTTGTCAGAGCGGGTATTTAGTGCTGATGGAAGCATAATAACTGATAAGCGCATCCGACTGTCAACTGAAAATGCTGACCGGTTGGCTCTTATCAAAATGAACAAGGCCTGGATTGCCCTTGACTTCTCTACTCCACTAGAGGAAAGTGGCTGAACATAAAGGCACTTTAAATGTGTCTTTTATGGTGTATTGATGTCACGACCCTTGGCTAGGTCGTGACTCTGTGTCTGCACGTGCGGTTGCCTTTGGCAACGTGGTTTGCATGTGAGCCAATTTTCCTTGGATGTGGTGTTTCCCCATTTTTATATGCACGGGGTTAAGGTGTATCTGCTAGGTGTGGTGGGTGTGACCTCAGGCCTCCTTATATGTTGGTGTGGTGGAGACTGTGGTCAGTATGAATTGTTGTCAGTCTGTGTAGGAGCTCTGCTCCCTGGCTGAATGTCTTAGTCTGTGTGAGCCACCCTTATTTATTATATTGTTTCCCTTGCTTTGTCTGTGTGTCCCCTTTGGTGTGTTCCTGTTTTCCCTCCCCCACCTGGTGTACGTTGTTATGGTGTGGGCCTTGTTTGGAGGTTTGTGTTGTGGTGTGTTTGCTCCGGAAGGGGCTTGCTTTCCCGGAGGGGTTTAAGCAAAATGCAAGACTGTGTGGTTCCTAGCCTGGTGCTTCCCTGCATCTGGTAGCCGCAGGTAGGTCCAGGTTGTCGTCTGTGCCGTCCTTCCATCTCGGCTTCGGCAGGTAAGTGTTTATAGCATTTGTTTTGTTGCTGTGCTATTTACCTGCCGTACAGTTTTCTCCTAAAGTCTTGCACCCTGCCAGCTACTGGGCCTCTGGAGACACCATTCATCTGTGGTGTTGGATGAATGGGCGGTCTCTGCCCTGTCTTCAGTCTTAGGGCATAGCAGGGATACCTAGGGTCCTAGGTTGGTGAGCATGAGCCCCCTTACCTTCTGAGGCTGCTCATGCACTAGGAGTCTAGAGAGATTTCAGGGTTGTGTTAGGTGGTGACATGCTCCCTGTTCCCTGCTATCTGGCGTAGCTGCTACTGACATTGTACGGTGGGGGGTTTCCCCCTACTCCCCGCCGTGACATTTGAATACACTGTATTCCCATGCACCCCTTCCACCACAAAAAATGGGTATATGGTTCAATCTTCCTTTTCTCGTCCTCCTCCTCCTTCTCCATCATATCTACATGCTTATTTGGCTGCCTTCGCTCTTAATGTTTTAGAGGGTCAGCTCAGCAGCAGGCCTTTAACCATAATTTTTTTGATGGTCAGCTCAGCATCAGGCCCTCGGACATAATTTTTTCCATGGTCAGATCAGCAGCAGGCACTCGCCCCTAATGTTTTAGAGAACCAGCTCAGCAGCAGACCCTCACCCCTAATGTTTTAGATGGTCAGCTCAGCAGCAGACCCTCGCCCATAATTTTTTCCATGGTCAGAACAGCAGGAGGCTCTCACCCCTAATGTTTTAGAAGGTCAGATCAGCAGCAGACCCTCACCCCTAATGTTTTAGGTCAGATCAGCAGCAGACCCTCACCCCTAATTTTTTAGATATCAGCTCAGCAGCAGACCTTCACCACTAATTTTTTAGATGGTCAGCTCAGCAGCAGACCTTCACCCCTAATGCTTTAGAGACTCAGCTCAGCAGCAGACCCTCACCCCTAATGTTTTAGATCGTCAGCTCAACAGCAGGCCCTTGCCCAAAAACTTTTACATGGTCAGATCAGCAGCAAGCACTCACCCCTAATGTTTTCGAAGGTCAGATGAGAAGCATACCCTCACCCCTAATGTTTAAAATGGTCAGATCAGCAGCAGACACTCACCCCTAATGTTTTAGAAGGTCAGATCAGCAGCAGACCCTCACCCCTAATTTTTTAGATGGTCAGATCAGCAGCAGGCCCGCGCACCTAATGTTTTAGAGGGTCACCAGCAGGCCATCAATCATAATTTTTCAAGGGTGTTTATGATGCCCTCCTTTATGTTATATACAGGCTGTATCGGAGTGCCTATTTCTTATAATTTTTGAAAGCACTTGCACTTTATATACAAGTAAATATACCGGAAAGAATGTTTCCTAACAATTTTTCCTCTAAAATCGATTTTATCTTCGGTTTTGTGCATATTATTGTCAGTCTGTAAAAGTGGCTTACTACTCGGACAACATCGTTTCCAGCAGCGACCTTGGAGTCCAAGATGCATCCAGACATCCTCCCCATGTTGTTCCCGAACCATTTCAGTGGTGTTTCCATCAATTTATGACCTTTTCATGTGAACCAGACATCCTCCCCTCTTCAGAGCAGGGGGTGCCTGGTTTAATGCTTGGGTTCTCCCATTGACTTCCATTGTGTTCGGGTGCTCTATCTATTCTATTATCTTATATCTATCCCTAAGATATTATTACCATACATATATATTTTCTATCTTTTTTACCTCTGGCTTAAGTAGTATTTATTTTCAGCTTGCTGAGACCTGTCTATTCCCATCTAACTGCACAACTCAAAGCCATATGCATAGTCATTCTTTCTGACATGGGAACAAGTCTTTTGTGTGCCTTTCTCTTGGCCTGAGGCAGCTTCCTTTGTCACCTGCTTGACCTACCTCTACTGGATTAATGGCATCGGATGGCAGAGGAGAGACAGCGTGACCTGCCAAGTCTGCCCTTTTTCTCCCTGCATTAAAACCTATGACCCATTCTGATCCTTGCCCTCCGTTAATATTTAAGATTCTGTTTTGACTCAAACTTTCTTGAATCCATGCTGATCAAGCATCTTCTCTCTCCGTCTTATAGACTGCAGTATTTCTACAGGAATACATCTTACCAGAGAAATAGCATTCAGGAAGGAGAATTTACCAAAACATATTTTATGTCTTTTTATCTCTCAGTTTTCATGTTTTTTATTTGTTTATATATTTATTGATTTTTCTTTATTTTGCTTCGTTTAGTTTACATGGTGTCATTAAAGTTTTTTTTTTTCAATTTAAACAAATATGACATACGGTATTCACTAGATATGCAATAAATGTTTGATGGAAGTGGCACCAACCTCTATTACCTGCACCTACAGTATAGTAAGAACGAGGGTCCCTGAGCCCCGTCTTGTATGGTGAGACAATTATTTCCACCTTCTGAATTGTTCTCTGTTTTTTCTCTTCACATTCACATAAGTGGAGCACTCGGTCTGTAGGGCCTGTCCTCTAATAACTTTTAAGATCTCCTGCTGCTTCTCCCTATCACCCCCTATACTATAATTTTCAGAAAAGTCTTGCATCCCGCTGTTTGTGAATTAAAGCTTGTGTGTTGGACGGATCTCTGCATGCACATGTGTACCGCTCGTTCTTCTGAACTCTGAGATTTCATATTAGCCTTTTGAACTTCAGGTGTCGTATCATTTTGGCATCATCTTGCATTAGAATTTATATTATTTGAATTAAGAACATTTTGCACACATTGTATTAAACTGTCAATTTTTTTTTTAATTCATTTAAACAAATTCATTTTGGTTCATAGAAATTATGTTATGCCATAGGCTAACATGGCAACACTAATAACATTTATAGAACATTAACTATATATAATGCAAAATATCACATGGTGCAGTAAAATTAATTTGATCTAAGATCCAATAATGCAGAAAGTCTGATGATTTACAGCACAGAACTGTACTGCTGTGGGGATTTTCACAAGACCAGAAGAAAAAGATCAAGTAAAGAGAGTCAATGAGGATAATTCTTGGACTTAAAGTATGACTTAGGCTACTTTAGCAAAGCATTTTACATTAGTGTTTCTCCAGGATATTTTATATAATGGGGAGATTCTCCAATGTACAGTATATAGAGGCATCCATTGCCCATAGGTTCACACTGACATATAAATTTCAAACACAAGCCACTATTTTGGCTTCTGTCAAATGAATAGTGGCCTAATGATGCTTTCCTTCAGGGCCTAAAGCAAGTGGACTCTGCACATTAGACATACAGTAGAACTAGTTTGGTTCATACAAACAAGGGTACAATTTATCAGACTAAATCAAGTTTTACATGTACAGAAAATAAGGGTGTTTAAAACGTAACTTTTAATATGAATGTGATAAAAGGACACTAAAATGCAATAAAATCAAAAAGACAAAATAAAAAAAACAGTCCAGGCTTATGAATCAGCGCAACACAAGGCAGCCGATGTTTCTTTCAGACCATGTACCAGGTCAGAGAAGTAGTGCCCCAAGATGCATAACTACATGCAATACTGCTTGCTGAACCACTGCCAAAAATATGGTAGTTCTGAAAAATAATGAAGAGGGTAGCTGAATAACCAAGGATCAGATGCAATCATATTGGTCGTCAGTTTCCCGGCTGATATAGGGGTAACAGTAATGTTTAAGGCAGTCCAATGTTTTTTTTTTAAAATGGCCTGGGGGATGCTTGTAGTGATCAACAGAAATGACCAAATCTTCCAGGTCAGGTCTCCTGAATGATTAAGATGGATTACTGCCCCTAGTGACTTCCTACTGATAGGGGAAAGGAGCTAGATGTCCCTAAGAGTCTAAACACACAGCAACCTCCAAAGATAAGGGTGACCTCGTCTGTAACATCCTAATAATAGACCTGCACCCTAGTTAAACCCTAGTACTGCCCTTTGGGAGTGTCTTTTGAAAATCGGTTGTGGCATTCCTGAGAAAAATGACTTTTATTCTTTATGAAAATTAAGTCTTGAGTGTTCCAAGGGACCCTTTTTGCACCTCAGCTCCTCAGCTTTCCAGTGCTGGCTGTACTCTTCAGTTTAAAGTTTTATGAATACAGGCCTAAGTGATTGTGTACTGTACCCCAGCTCTGAAGTAGAAGGCCCCCCGGCTACCCCTATATCGGCAGTGTCAACACAGCAGCTTAGGTTCTTCCATGCCCATAGGATGCAAGATAGTAACTTTCATGTGTCCTCTTCCTCAGGATGCTCTTAACGCATACACATAACAGTGAATTGTGCTGCATGTATCTGCATATGTACCTACAGATACTGTTTAGCTCCTGCACCCTAGTGTAGGAACTCAACAATAGCCCAAACAAGCAGTCATGTGAACAAATCACATGGCCACTGTCATCTTGAAACCTATAGACATAGAAGATTCAAAGTTGCTGTGTTAACATCTCAGATATCAGGGTAGCCAAGGGCCTTTTACTTCAGAGTTGGGGTACAGTACAAGATCACTTAAGCCTTCATACATAAACCATCTCTGGTTATGGGGATTTTTACAATTTTAGGTAGAAAGAAGCCAACTGTTAAGGTACCTTTACCTGAAGCGATTATCGGTACAATAGAGTGATGAATGAGTTGTTTCTGAGTGTAATGAATGATTCAACAATGACCTTTAAGACATAATTATCATTCGAAACATTGTAGCTGCTATCGCATAATCCATCTTTGGTAAAATAGACTGAAGCATTTACACAAAGCAATTTTGTGCACAGTGTGTTGTGAGGGCAGTGTAAGTTGTGAAAAGGATGTGTGTGAAATATGACCTTTTGTGTTCCTTCTTCACACCCTCATCCCCCTCCACCTTCAATATCTCCACCTTCATCTCCTGTTTAAATGTACGAGACAGTTCCGCCTTTAATCAGTTGAGACCACACTTTGGAAGATGAGCTGGTGAGATAAACATGACCTTGCCGAAGCAATGGTGGAGTAGGTCATCGACATGGAGCTTGCGGAAATCCAAAGAAAACGCAAAAGGAGGAGAAGGTACCCTTTGCAAGAACCATTGTTCAAGTCAAAATTTGCAATGCCTTCCAAGTCGGAAAGTTTAGATGTAACTTCCCCTCTTTCCTCCCATATACTCCGATTGGTTGATAAAGGAACCAATGACAAGTGAACTTGCAGGTGAAAATTCAAATTGTAAATGTTCTGATGTTCATTTGTCTACCCGAATTTTTTGTGGCATGCTTGAAACACACCCACAGTGGAATCATCAACATTGTGCATGCATTAAACGATTGCTATTTACACGAAGGAAATCTTTAACGACCAACAATGATTTTTATGCCTACGCAAGCAATTGGACCAGTGAGAATTCTACTATCAGTAGCAACTCTCTCGTTTACAGCTTTAACACGGAGCAATAATTGTGCAGTTTTGCACAATTGAACGAGAATTGACACGAAAATTGGCTCGTGTAAAGGTACCTTTAGACCAGCAGTCAGTAGGCACGTCAGATTTATCATAAAAAATGAGCCACTGTGATCATTTTGGAGAACTTCAAGACTTTCTGTCTAATTGTTTATGTAGTAAATGGTTAAAAGGTGAACATTCACTTTAATTAAATCAAATGGTATTTTGTTAACAAAGGAGAATAGTGGCACGTTGGAAAAAAGATTGACGAGATTAAGCTGTCAATTGCACAGTTTCCTGGCACTATCCTCTATTACAGTTTTCATTAAGTGTTCATTTTCCCCTGTAATTAAGAATGCGACATTGACTTGCATTTTAGAGTAACCACGACATTCTAACAACTCTTGGCAAACCGTATAGTGTGAATTTATACATCTGTACACTGAAGGAAACATTGGCTGAGGGAAATATCTGGGAATGCAATACTGCCGGGTGATCTTCAACTGTCTGACAGCGGTTTACATAGATCTAAATGGAATTAAAGTCACTAATTCACGAGTTCATTTTTAGCAAGTAGCAATCGTGAGAATTGGCATCTGGACCACTTTTAAAGTAGTACTCCCACAATTTTTTTTTCTGACCTGTTAGAAAGGTACAATATAAACTGTAGTGAATTAATCTTCTTACCAGGGACTGTACTTGTTAGTTATAACCTCCCTTCTCATCCTCAGCTGTGGTAACTGACACAGGACAGGAAGTCAGTTACTTCTCTATTCACTCCTATAAAACAGCCATAGGAATACATAGAGAAACTGGCTTCTTGCACACACATAATATACTGTGCTATGTTATGTGCTATGGAAAATCAAAGAATTGGTCACATGACCAGAGTGTTGGTTACATGACACAGCTGAGGATAAGAAGAGAGGTTATAACTTACAACTACAGTCACAAGTAGGATGATTATCTTCACTACAGTTTACATCAAGTACTTTTCTAACAGTTCAGAGAATAATATTTCTCGTGGGAGAGCTTCTTTAAGTTACATTATGGACTATCTCAAATTATGACAGCATGGCTTCGTGATGATGTCATAACATGTCTTGAGGTGATGCTGCATATCTTCTGCATGGAAATACTTACTTCAGGTTCTCTTGGTGAATCTTCCACGTTTCTTAATGGGGTTGTCCGACGAAAAATCACAAAAAATATTTAACATTGTTCAAACAAGCACCTGGATCTGAATACTTTTGTAATTGCATGTAATTGAAAATTTAGTATAACCAGTGAGTTATTCAATAAAATCTATCTGTATAGCGCCACCTGCTGTTTGCATTTTCTAAATTCTCTGTCCAGCTTGCTTAGTTACTCATAAGATAACCCCTTTAAGGTACAGAGAGACTAGTTTAAGTTTCAAGAATCTCCTGATTTTCAAACCTTATTCCTCTGATCTTCACCTCTGGGCATGCTACTTTGGACCTATAGCCTTTTTTTCCTTTTGCTATCCTCCTTGGCAATGTTAGACTACAATCCTTAGGGCCCACTAGTAAAACGCATTCATCATTGATTATGGGGGTCCCTGCAATGACTTTAAGAAGGAAGGTCCATGATGAAAGAGGGTATCTGCTGGGCTTCCTATGTACCTAGAAGTCATCTTAGATACCTGATTCATCTATTATAACAAATTGGGTAGTTTGTTACATAATCCACCCATTTTTTTATATGAACATAGGTTGGTTGAGATGCTGTAATGCAGTCAGTCTAACGGGCCATATGTCACTTGTGCAGGGGGTGAAAGGCTAGGAGCCCACCTTGATCAGGTACCCACTGGTAGATTCACCTGTTCCCCTGTGGACCAGTCAGAACCTGCCCCCTGAGATCCTACATGCTGGATATTTACTCATCTTACCCCCTTCTAATGATTTTTACTTTCCCCCGTCTACTTCACTTTCTCCTTTTTATTGTTCTATTGTTAGATACTACAAGAGTGTTCACTCTTTCAGTAGTAAATTGCACTTACATGTACTACTTTGATCACTGTTGATCTACACTTTACCACTTGATCTTGTACACTTTTATGCCAGTTCGGCTCAAGCATCGCTATGCTCGGCACATCGCGGTGTTTGGCCGAATATCGCGTGTGCTCGAGTCAGTGTATTTAAATCTAAGTTAACTTTTTTTTCTGAAAAGTTTCTGGTGGGATTCAAACTCACAATCTTCTACATTACAGCCAAGAATTTTTAACCACTACACTATAGAGCTGCATGGCCAGTTAATTAATTAATAAAAAATAAAATAAAAAAATAAAATTAAAATAAATAAATAAAACTAGTAAGTATTCCTATACAGCAGAAGTCTCATTTATTATTATTTTTAAGTAACAGGCCATGCAGCTCTATAGTGTAGTGGTTAACGTTCTAGGCTGTAATGTAGAAGGTTGTGAGTTTGAATCCTTTCAGAAATAGAGGCTAAATAAAATTTAATTCTAAATATATAATAATATATGTAAATATATTATAACTAGGGATGAGCGAACCCGAACTGTATAGTTCGGGTTCGTACCGAATTTTGGGGTGTCCTTGACACGGACCCGAACCCGAACATTTTCGTAAAAGTCCGGGTTTGGGTTCGGTGTTCGGCGCTTTCTTGGCGCTTTTTGAAAGGCTGCAAAGCAGCCAATCAACAAGCGTCATACTACTTGCCCCAAGAGGCCATCACAGCCTTGCCTACTACTGGCATGGCTGTGATTGGCCAGTGCACCATGTGACCCAGCCTCTATTTAAGCTGGAGTCACGTAGCGCCGCACGTCACTCTGCTATGATCAGTACAGGGAGAGGTTGCTGCTGCGACGTTAGGGCGAGATTAGGCAGATTAACTCCTCCAAAAGATTTCATTCTGTGATCGATCTGCAGCTGTGGATCATTGAAGTGCTATTATTGACTTGCTCACTTTTTTGAGGCTGCCCAGAGCGTTTTTAGATCACTTTTTTTCTGGGGTGATCGGCGGCCATTTTGTGACTTGTGGTGCGCCAGCACGAGCTATCACCAAGTGTATTTAACCATCGATAGTGTGGTTATTTTGTGCTATATCCTACATCAGCTGCAGGCTGAGCCTGTGTCACCGAAGTGCATTTAACCATCAACAGTCTGGTTATTTTTTGGCCATATACTACATCAGCTGCAGGCTGAGCCTGTTTCACCCAAGTGCATTTAACCATCAACAGTCTGATTATTTTTTGGCCATATACTACATCAGCTGCAGGCTGAGCCTGTGTCACCGAAGTGCATTTAACCATCAACAGTCTGGTTATTTTTTGGCCATATATTACATCAGGGGCAACTTGAGCCTGTCACCCAGCGCCTAAAAAATAGACCTGACATTTCTATTCAACCAAATCTGCACAGTTTTAGCTGGTCAAGTTATTTGTAGTGATTGTCAAAGCAGACTTTTTGTTCTGGGTTGAAAAAGCATTCCCAAATTTGCCATTCTGAAAATAACTAGTTTGTGGTATTTCAGGCCTACTTGAAATCTATCCCAAAAAGAAAATCTTCCATCAAAGTTATTGATAGTATCATTCAGAAAAACCTAAGACACACGCTAGCGTGCTGATAGAAGTGTCATTCTGTGATTAAACCTATAACTGTCACACAGCGCAAAAAAAAACAGGTCTCACATCTCTATTCAACCAAATCTGCACAGTTTTAGCTGGTCAAGTTATTTGTAGTGACCGTCAAAGCAGACTTTTTGTTCTGGGTTGAAAAAGCATTCCCAAATTTGCCATTCTGAAAATAACTAGTTTGTGGTATTTCAGGCCTACTTGAAATCAATCCCAAAAAGAAAATCTTTCATTGAAGTTATTGATAGTATCATTCAGAAAAACCTAAGACACACGCTAGCGTGCTGATAGAAGTGTCATTCTGTAATTAAACCTATAACTGTCACACAGCGCAAAAAAAAACAGGTCTCACATCTCTATTCAACCAAATCTGCACAGTTTTAGCTGGTCAAGTTATTTGTAGTGACCTCTGGAGGAACGTTGGCACCTGCCGCCCAGCAAACATGGGATGTACCACCAACACCACCACCTGCGTCACCAAGCATCTCAACCATGTCACACGGCAGCGTTCAGCTCTCCATCTCACAAACATTTGAGAGAAAGCGTAAATTCCCACCTAGCCACCCTCGATCCCTGCCCCTGAATGCCAGCATTTCTAAACTACTGGCCTATGAAATGCTGTCATTTAGGCTGGTAGACACACACAGCTTCAAACAGCTCATGTAACTTGCTGTCCCACAGTATGTTGTTCCCAGCCGCCACTACTTCTCTAAGAGAGCCGTGCCTTCCCTGCACAAACAAGTGTCCGATAAAATCAAGTGTGCACTGCGCAACGCCATCTGTGGCAAGGTCCACCTAACCACAGATACGTGGACCAGTAAGCACGGCCAGGGACGCTATATCTCCCTAACTGCACACTGGGTAAATGTAGTGGCGGCTGGGCCCCAGGCGGAGAGCTATTTGGCGCACGTCCTTCCGCCGCCAAGGATCGCAGGGCAACATTCTTTGCCTCCTGTCTCCTCCTCCTCCTACTCAGCTTCCTCCTCCTCTTCTTCCACCTGCTCATCCAGTCAGCCACACACCTTCACCACCAACTTCAGCACAGCACGGGGTAAACGTCAGCAGGCCATTCTGAAACTCATATGTTTGGGGGACAGGCCCCACACCGCACAGGAGTTGTGGCGGGGTATAGAACAACAGACCGACGAGTGGTTGCTGCCGGTGAGCCTCAAGCCCGGCCTGGTGGTGTGCGATAATGGGCGAAATCTCGTTGCAGCTCTGGGACTAGCCGGTTTGACGCACATCCCTTGCCTGGCGCATGTGCTGAATTTGGTGGTGCAGAAGTTCATTCGCAACTACCCCGACATGTCAGAGCTGCTGCATAAAGTGCGGGCCGTCTGTTCGCGCTTCCGGCGTTCACACCCTGCCGCTGCTCGCCTGTCTGCGCTACAGCGTAACTTCGGCCTTCCCGCTCACCGCCTCATATGCGACGTGCCCACCAGGTGGAACTCCACCTTGCATATGCTGGACAGACTGTGCGAGCAGCAGCAGGCCATAGTGGAGTTTCAGCTGCAGCACGCACGGGTCAGTCGCACTGCGGATCAGACCCACTTCACCACCAATGACTGGGCCTCCATGCGAGACCTGTGTGCCCTGTTGCTCTGTTTCGAGTACTCCACCAACATGGCCAGTGGCGATGACTCCGTTATCAGCGTTACAATACCACTTCTATGTCTCCTTGAGAAAACACTTAGGGCGATGATGGAAGAGGAGGTGGCCCAGGAGGAAGAGGAGGAAGAGGGGTCATTTTTAGCACTTTCAGGCCAGTCTCTTCAAAGTGACTCAGAGGGAGGTTTTTTGCAACACCAGAGGCCAGGTACAAATGTGGCCAGACAGGGCCCACTACTGGAGGACGAGGAGGACGAGGATGAGGAGGAGGTGGAGGAGGATGAGGATGAAGCATGTTCACAGCGGGGTGGCACCCAAAGCAGCTCGGGCCCATCACTGGTGCGTGGCTGGGGGGAAACACAGGACGATGACGATACGCCTCCCACAGAGGACAGCTTGTCCTTACCTCTGGGCAGCCTGGCACACATGAGCGACTACATGCTGCAGTGCCTGCGCAACGACAGCAGAGTTGCCCACATTTTAACGTGTGCAGACTACTGGGTTGCCACCCTGCTGGATCCCCGGTACAAAGAAAATGTGCCCACCTTACTTCCTACACTGGAGCGTGATAGGAAGATGCGCGAGTACAAGCGCACGTTGGTAGACGCGCTACTGAGAGCATTCCCAAATGTCACAGGGGAACCAGTGGAAGCCCAAGGCGAAGGAAGAGGAGGAGCAAGAGGTCGCCAACGCAGCTGTGTCACGGCCAGCTCCTCTGAGGGCAGGGTTAGCATGGCAGAGATGTGGAAAAGTTTTGTCACCACGCCACAGCTAACTGCACCACCTCCTGATACGGAACGTGTTAGCAGGAGGCAACATTTCACCAACATGGTGGAACAGAACCTGTGCACACCCCTCCACGTACTGACTGATGGTTCGGCCCCATTCAACTTCTGGGTCTCCAAATTGTCCACGTGGCCAGAGCTAGCCTTTTATGCCTTGGAGGTGCTGGCCTGCCCGGCGGCCAGCGTTTTGTCTGAACGTGTATTCAGCACGGCAGGGGGCGTCATTACAGACAAACGCAGCCGCCTGTCTACAGCCAATGTGGACAAGCTGACGTTCATAAAAATGAACCAGGCATGGATCCCACAGGACCTGTCCATCCCTTGTGCAGATTAGATATTAACTACCTCCCCTTAACAATATATTATTCTACTCCAGGGCACTTCCTCATTCAATACTATTTTTAATTTCATTTTACCATTATATTGTGGGGCAACCCAAAGTTGAATGAACCTCTCCTCTGTCTGGGTGCCGGGGCCTAAATGTGTGACAGTGGCCTGTTCCAGTGGTGGGTGACGTGAAGCCTGATTCTCTGCTATGACATGAAGACAGATTCTGCGCTGACATAAGGCCAGATTCTCTGTTACGGGACCTCTCTCCTCTGCCTGGGTGCCTGGGCCTAAATGTGTGACAGTGGCCTGTTCCAGTGGTGGGTGACGTGAAGCCTGATTCTCTGCTATTACATGAATACAGATTCTGCGCTGACATAAGGCCAGATTCTCTGTTACGGGACCTCTCTCCTCTGCCTGGGTGCCTGGGCCTAAATGTGTGACAGTGGCCTGTTCCAGTGGTGGGTGAAGTGAAGCCTGATTCTCTGCTATGACATGAATACAGATTCTGCGCTGACATAAGGCCATATTCTCTGTTACGGGACCTCTCTCCTCTGCCTGGGTGCCGGGGCCTAAATGTGTGACAGTGGCCTGTTCCAGTGGTGGGTGACGTGAAGCTTGATTCTCTGCTATGACATGAAGACAGATTCTGCGCTGACATAAGGCCAGATTCTCTGTTACGGGACCGCTCTCCTCTGTCTGGGTGCCGGGGCCTAAATGTGTGACAGTGGCCTGTTCCAGTGGTGGGTGACGTGAAGCCTGATTCTCTGCTATGACATGAATACAGATTCTGCGCTGACATAAGGCCAGATTCTCTGTTACGGGACCTCTCTCCTCTGCCTGGGCGCCTGGGCCTAAATGTGTGACAGTGGCCTGTTCCAGTGGTGGGTGACGTGAAGCCTGATTCTCTGCTATGACATGAAGACAGATTCTGTGCTGACATAAGGCCAGATTCTCTGTTACGGGACCTCTCTCCTCTGCCTGGGTGCCTGGGCCTAAATGTGTGACAGTGGCCTGTTCCAGTGGTGGGTGACGTGATGTCTGATTCTCTGCTATGACATGAAGACAGATTCTGTGCTGACATAAGGCCAGATTCTCTGTTACAGGACCTCTCTCCTCTGTCTGGGTGCCGGGGCCTAAATGTGTGACAGTGGCCTGTTCCAGTGGTGGGTGACGTGAAGCCTGATTCTCTGCTATGACATGAATACAGATTCTGCGCTGACATAAGGCCAGATTCTCTGTTACGGGACCTCTCTCCTCTGCCTGGGTGCCTGGGCCTAAATGTGTGACAGTGGCCTGTTCCAGTGGTGGCTGACGTGAAGCCTGATTCTCTGCTATGACATGAAGACAGATTCTGCGCTGACATAAGGCCAGATTCACTGTTACGGGACCGCTCTCCTCTGTCTGGGTGCCGGGGCCTAAATGTGTGACAGTGGCCTGTTCCAGTGGTGGGTGACGTGAAGCCTGATTCTCTGCTATGACATGAATACAGATTCTGCGCTGACATAAGGCCAGATTCTCTGTTACGGGACCTCTCTCCTCTGCCTGGGTGCCTGGGCCTAAATGTGTGACAGTGGCCTGTTCCAGTGGTGGGTGACGTGATGCCTGATTCTCTGCTATGACATGAAGACAGATTCTGTGCTGATATAAGGCCAGATTCTCTGTTACAGGACCTCTCTCCTCTGTCTGGGTGCCGGGGCCTAAATGTGTGACAGTGGCCTGTTCCAGTGGTGGGTGACGTGAAGCTTGATTCTCTGCTATGACATGAAGACAGATTCTGCGCTGACATAAGGCCAGATTCTCTGTTACGGGACCGCTCTCCTCTGTCTGGGTGCCGGGGCCTAAATGTGTGACAGTGGCCTGTTCCAGTGGTGGGTGACGTGAAGCCTGATTCTCTGCTATGACATGAAGACTGATTCTGCGCTGACATGAAGCCAGATTCTCTGCTATGGCATGAAGAGACTGATTCTCTGCTGACATGAAGCCAGATTCTTTGCTATGGCATGAAGAGACTGATTCTCTGCTGACGTGAAGCCAGATTCTCTGCTATAGGACCTCTGTCCAATTGATATTGGTTCATTTTTATTTTTTAAATTTTTATTTTAATTCATTTCCCTATCCAGATTTGTTTGCAGGGGATTTACCTACATGTTGCTGCCTTTTGCAGCCCTCTAGCTCTTTCCTGGGCGGTTTTACAGCCTTTTTAGTGCCCGAAAGTTCAATGGGGGTTCGGGTTCGGGACGAAGTTCGGATCGGGTTCGGATCCCGAACCCGAACATTTCCGGGAAGTTCGGCCGAACTTCTCGAACCCGAACATCCAGGTGTTCGCTCAACTCTAATTATAACTAAAAACTTATATATATACACTCACCTAAAGAATTATTAGAAACACCTGCTCTATTTCTCATTAATGCAATTATCTAGTCAACCAATCACATGGCAGTTGCTTCAATGCATTTAGGGGTGTGGTCCTGGTCAAGACAATCTCCTGAACTCCAAACTGAATGTCAGAATGGGAAAGAAAGGTGATTTAAGCAATTTTGAGCGTGGCATGGTTGTTGGTGCCAGACGGGCCGCTCTGAGTATTTCACAATCTGCTCAGTTACTGGGATTTTCACGCACAACCATTTCTAGGGTTTACAAAGAATGGTGTGAAAAGGGAAAAACATCCAGTATGCGGCAGTCCTGTGGGAAAAAATGCCTTGTGGATGCTAGAGGTCAGAGGAGAATGGGCCGACTGATTCAAGCTGATAGAAGAGCAACGTTGACTGAAATAACCACTCGTTACAACCGAGGTATGCAGCAAAGCATTTGTGAAGCCACAACACGCACAACCTTGAGGCGGATGGGCTACAACAGCAGAAGACCCCACTGGGTACCACTCATCTCCACTACAAATAGGAAAAAGAGGCTACAATTTGCACGAGCTCACCAAAATTGTTGACTGGAAAAATGTTGCCTGGTCTGATGAGTCTCGATTTCTGTTGAGACATTCAAATGGTAGAGTCGGAATTTGGCGTAAACAGAATGAGAACATGTATCCATCCTCTGATGGCTACTTCCAGCAGGATAATGCACCATGTCACAAAGCTCGAATCATTTCAAATTGGTTTCTTGAACATGACAATGAGTTCACTGTACTAAAATGGCCCCCACAGTCACCAGATCTCAACCCAATAGAGCATCTTTGGGATGTGGTGGAACGGGAGGTTCGTGCCCTGGATGTGCATTCCTCAAATCTCCATCAACTGCAAGATGCTATCCTATCTAAAGAATGCTATCAGCACCTTGTTGAATCAATGCCACGTAGAATTAAGGCAGTTCTGAAGGCAAAAGGGGGTCCAACACCGTATTAGTATGGTGTTCCTAATAATTCTTTAGGTGAGTGTATGTATATATATATATATATAAATTAAATTTAGCCTAGTGCTTGGGGACACCCAGTGTATTTTAATCTAATTTTGCCTCTATTTCTGAAAAGTTTCTGGCGGGAATAGAACTGACAACCTTGTACATTAAAGCCAAGAATCTTAAAGGGATTCTGTCATGACATTTTAGGCCTATAACCTAAACATATGGCCAGGTCCGTACTAATAACCTGAATCCGAAACGGTCCATATTAAATCTGCCTGTGGCTCTATTAGCACATAAAACTGTTTTTTTATAACCTGTTATTCACCTACCTAAGGTGCCCAAGGGGACGTCGCTTCATACAGTGTGCCCGGCTGCACCCATCTCGGTCTGGTGCCCAGCGCCGCCTTCCCAGTTGAAATCGATACTACTAGTAAGTATTCCTATACAGCAGAAGTCTCATATATATTTTTTTTTTTTTTAGGTTACTGGCTATGCAGCTCTATAGTGTAGTGGTTAAGATTCTTGGCTTTAATGTACAAGGTTGTCAGTTTGATTCCCACCAGTAACTTTTCAGAAATAGAGGCTAAATTAGATTTAAAGAGAACCTTTCACCGATTATTACACTATGAACTAAGTATACAGACATGTAGAGCGGCGCCTGGGGATCTCACTGCACTTACTATTATCCCCGGGCGCCGCTCCGTTCTCCTGCTATGCCCTCCGGTATCTCCGTTCACTATGTTATGGTAGGCGGAGTCTGCCCTTGTTCTTCTGTAGTGCTGGCCAATCGCATTGCAGAGCTGACAGCCTGGGAGAAAGTAACCTCCCAGGCTGTGAGCTCTGCGCTGCGATTGGCCAGCGCTAGAGCAGAACAAGGGCAGACTCCGCCTACCATAACTTAGGGACTGAAATCTCCGCCTACTATAACTTAGTGAGCGGAGATACCGGAGGGCATAGCAGGAGAACGGAGCGGCGCCCGGGGATAATAGTAAGTGGAGTGAGATCCCCGGGTGCCGCTCTACATGTCTGTATAGTTAGTTCATAGTGTAATAATCGGTGAAAGGTCCTCTTTAAATACACTGGGTGTCCCCAAGCACTGACTCCATATATGGACATAGCTATATATGGAGTCAGAGCAGTTACTCCTAAGCTGAACTAGAGTTCCGACACCCTCCCCTCTTTAGAGCAGGGGGTGCCTGGTTTAATGCTCGGGTTCTCCCATTGACTTCCATTGTGCTCAGGTACTCTGTAGAGCACCAGAGCATCGGGAAGTGTTCTACTTAAGCACACAAGCACTTTGGTGCTTGACCAACACTAGTTATAACTTCTATTGTTTAATGTTATAAAAACTGATTAAACATAACCAGTTTTGAAGATAGACGTTAAGAGTCTAATGAAAATGATTGATCTTTTTTGTTACCTTAATGGATGTAAGAATAGAAGATGCTAATTGACCTAAGTATAGCTACAAGAGAGCACAATGTAACACTAAAGATAGAATGTGTTCAGGGAATAAAATAAAAAAAAGACAAGAAAAAGTATTAGGAGTTGATCAATTGGCCATTGGATTGTCGATACGAACAATCCCACTATTAACATACTGTATCACACATGCAACTTAAAAATGATCATCCTAAGGGTACGACCACATGTCATGATCCATTCAGGTAACGGCCAGCTGTGATCAAGAACCACATGGTCAATTAGGCCACAACTGCCTGATATTTAACTAATAAAGATCACACTGTATTGGCCAGGGATTGCCAACCTGCGGCTCTCCAGCTGTTGTAAAACTACAATTCCCACCATGCCCTTCTGTAGGCTGATCGATGTAGGTGGTATGCAGCTGGGAACTGCAGTTTTGTAACAGCTGGAGAGCCGCAGGTTGGCCATCCCTGATATAGGCCGTCTGAATTCTTAAATTCTTAATGGCCATGCGGTATTGGAGGTGTGGCAAGGCTATTAAGAATTCAGACCACCTATACAGTGCGGTCTTCATTAGTTAAATATCAAAGAGCTGCAGCCTAATTGGCTGTGCGATTCTTGACAGCACCTGGTTACAACCCGAATGGATCATGACAATGCTGTCTGGTCACACCCTTAATCAGCATATCATGCCCCACATGTCTAGTTTCAGCTACAAACAGATGCAATTTTCCAACATGATAGATTGCTTTTTGCTAAAACAACTTGTTCAGAAATTTCAAAGATGGCTGGCCAAAATGGTCAAAACCAATCATTTTTGTTACATATTGAAAACAGAAACTAGACTTTGGAGAGACAAGAAAATGTAACAGAATATAAGGACTGACAGTCAATAATATTTTTTATATCTTTAAATGGTTTTCCAGCAGTTTTTTATTTTTAATTCTCAATAGAGCAATTAGGCTTATAAAAGAAAGCAAAAAAAGCTTCATTCAGCTACTAAAGGTCCATCCATTTCAGCGCTGCGGGTCCAGGTCCTGGGATACCAGCCCCGTCAGGCTGGAAGTGATGGCATCAGATCCATCATCCATGTGATGGTTCAATCACGTGTCTCAGTGGTCATGTGCCACTCATGAACATGTGACCACTGAGGCTAGTTATTGACTGAACTCTCATGTGAACGATAGATGTGATGACATCCCATCTGGTCCAGTGGGATCTAGAAGCCCTGGGGTCTGGACCCACAACACTAGAAAGTAGGGATCTTAAGCGCTGAGTTAAGTTTTTTTTTTTCTTTTATAATAGTGATTCTTAAATATCTAATTAGGTTAGAACGCCTAATCGTAGAATGACTTGCCACAGTACTCAAATGCTAACTATTACACAAGGGGTTCCAAAGACCTAGCAAAAGACAATGCCACCTGGCACCAAACTTTGGCTTTGAAGGTCTATTTGTTATTGGCTGATTCACAAATAACTTATCAGACTTTATTGAGAATATGTTCTTTGTAGACAATGAGGTAAGAAACTTACCTGTCTGGACTCCAGTGGCACGATCCTCAGCCTCGGTGAGGCAGCACCAAAATATATGCGCTGCTGAGCCAGGTCTCCTGATGACGCAACAGCAACCTTAGCAACAGGATGTAATGCTCTGTATGTCCCTGCTTCCGGTGTGTGCTGAGGGAGATTAGCAGTAGGCTGATTGCTCTATTACTGTGTGCTAGTGTTTCTCACTAATGGAGCTCAAAGTCATGGACCTATCAGTTTGTGATCCAAGGACTCGGCACTCTATTTAAACCCCTTCTTGGACATACACCATTGTCAGTGATACTCACTAGCCGTGTTATTGGTTCCTTGTTCCTGTGCTTATTGGATTACTTGTTCTTCTGACCCTGGCTTGTCTTCTGACCACTATATGTGTCTTGTTTGGTACTGTGTTGTCCATCCGATTCTGACCTCAGCTTGTCTTCTGACCACTCTCTGTCTCATTTGGTACTGGATAGCTTGTCTGGTTCTGACCAATTTATGTATGACTATGTATTGTGTCTGTCTGTCTTTTGTTGTTTGTCCGTCTCTGCACTATAATATTACTATTACTGTCCCTATGTACAGTAGAGGAACTTTCCCCTGCCTCCTTGTATCGCATGTAGTGAGCTATTACCGCTCACACAGGCATCCTTCGCGGCGGCTGTTCATTACTCAGCATGCCATGAGTAACATAGAAACATAGAATGTTTTCGGCAGATAAGAACCATTTGGCCCATCTAGTCTGCCCAATATACTGAATACTATGGATAGCCCCTGGCCCTATCTTATATGAAGGATAGCCTTATGCCTATCCCATGCATGCTTAAACCCCTTCACTGTATTTGCAGCTACCACTTCTGCAGGAAGGCTATTCCATGCATCCACTACTCTCTCAGTAAAGTAATACTTCCTGATATTACTTTTAAACCTTTGCCCCTCTAATTTAAAACTGTGTCCTCTTGTGGTAGTTTTTCTTCTTTTAAATATGCTCTCCTCCTTTACCGAGTTGATTCCCTTTATGTATTTAAAAGTTTCTATCATATCCCCTCTGTCTCTTCTTTCTTCCAAGCTATACATGTTAAGGTCCTTTAACCTTTCCTGGTAAGTTTTATCCTGCAATCCATGTACTAGTTTAGTAGCTCTTCTCTGAACTCTCTCTAGAGTATCTATATCCTTCTGGAGATCTATATCCTTCTGGAGAAAAGGCGGAGAGCTCACTAACAGCTCTGGCCATGCTGATCAGTGAGCAGGAACAAAGTATATATTTATGGACCTGACTGTACATGCTATCTAATCAGCACCTTGATATGCCACACCTGTGAGGTGGGATGGATTATCTCAGCAAAGGAGAAGTGCTCACTAACACAGATTTAGACAATTGTGAACAATATTTGAGAGTAATGGGTCTTTTGTGTATATAGAAAATGTTTTATATCTTTGAGTTCAGCTCATGCAAAATAAATATATATTTTTTTACTTATTTAGTTTAGGATCATAACACTTGAGTTCAGCAGAGTCCAGGCCATTCTTAATCGCGATGGCCTGATATTGGAAACTAAACCCTGTCAGCTATTTTCAGACTAATTGGAAAGATTTAATAAGTTGGTCTTCTTAGGCTTGTAATTTTCAACATGACCTCTGTCATCCAATACACCTGTCCGCTCTTCCTCTCACTTACTCAACTTTTATGGTAATTTTTGCATATTTAATTTAATAATGAGCTTTATTTTTCATAAATTATTTTAACATAGGTCAATGTAATTAAGACAATTAGCTTAAAATACTAAGTATATTCACTTGGCAGGTAAAACTTGTCTTATTCAAAGGCATTTTCTGTTGTCTTGATAATGGTTTTATTATGTAATCAAATTCTCAGGCTAAAAATGATGGACAGTCATAAGTCACATGTAAAATATCTTTCAAATATAACTTCATATAGACTTCATATAAGATTTGCATATTAAAATGATCCAATTTTCCTAACACAATCATCAAATATCATATGTCAAGAAAAGGTTAGCTCACAACGAGAAGTATCATGAAAAAGACTGCATAGGGAAGTTGAGGACTTCTCCTGGAGTTTGATCTTTTGGAAGAGTTGTCCTTTTAATAAAATATACACTGCTCAAAAAAATAAAGGGAACACTCAAACACCACAATGTAACTCCAAGTCAATCACACTTCTGTGAAATCAAACTGTCCACTTAGGAAGCAACACTGAGTGACAATCAATTTCACATGCTGTTGTGCAAATAGGATAGACAACAGGTGGAAATTATAGGCAATTAGCAAGACACCCCCAATAAAGGAGTGGTGCTGCAGGTGGTGCCCACAGACCACTTCTTAGTTCCTATGCTTCCTGGCTGATGTTTTGGTCACTTTTGAATGCTGGCGGTGCTTTCACTCTAGTGGTAGCATGAGACAGAGTCTACAACCCACACAAGTGGCTCAGGTAGTGCAGCTTATCCAGGATGGCACATCAATGCGAGCTGTGGCAAGAAGGTTTGCTGTGTCTGTCAGCATAGTGTCCAGAGCATGGAGGCGCTACCAGGAGACAGGCCAGTACATCAGGAGACGTGGAGGGTGATATGAGGGTGATATGAGGGCCCGACGTCTACAGGTGGGGGTTGTGCTTACAGCCCAACACCGTGCAGGACGATTGTCATTTGCCAGAGAACACCAAGAATGGCAAATTCGCCACTGGCGCCCTGTGCTCTTCACAGATGAAAGCAGGTTCCCACTGAGCACATGTGACAGACGTGACAGAGTCTGGAGATGCCGTGAAGAACGTTCTGCTGCCTGCAACATCCTCCAGCATGACCGGTTTGGCATTGGGTCAGTAGTGGTGTGGGGTGGCATTTCTTTGGAGGGCCGCACAGCCCTCCATGTGCTCGCCAGAGGTAGCCTGACTGCCATTAGGTACCGAGATGATATCCTCAGACCCCTTGTGAGACCATATGCTGGTGCGGTTGGCCCTGGGTCCCTCCTAATGCAAGACAATGCTAGACCTCATGTGGCTGAAGTGTGTCAGCAGTTCCTGCAAGACGAAGGCATTGATGCTATGGACTGGCCCGCCCGTTCCCCAGACCTGAATCCAATTGAGCACATATGGGACATCATGTCTTGCTCTATCCACCAACATCAGGAGCATGCACAGGCGTTGTAGGGAGGTCATACAGGCACGTGGAGGCCACGCACACCATTGAGCCTCATTTTGACTTGTTTTAAGGACATTACATCAAAGTTGGATCAGCCTGTAGTGTGTTTTTCCACTTTAATTTCGAGTGTGACTCCAAATCCAGACCTCCATGGGTTGAAAAATTTGATTTCCATTTTTTTTATTTTTGTGTGATTTTGTTGTCAGCACATTCAACTATGTAAAGAACAAAGTATTTCAGAAGAATATTTAATTAATTCAGATCTAGGATGTGTTATTTTTGTGTTCCCTTTATTTTTTTGAGCAGTGTATAATATAGAAGGATTGAAAAGCCATCATTGAATAATTTTAAGTAGATATTCACAAGGGGTGTTTTTTGGGAGGTTTGGCACAGCATACAGTATGTACATTTTTTCCATGTCCCATGCTCAATACTGTTCCAAAAATTTTCTTTTTCCTTTTCATGGTATCAAATTTTCTGATTAAATATGTAGATCAAAACTAGGGATAAGCGAACCCGTGGAAGTTAGGGTTCATCGTGGTTCGGCTGAACATCAGGTGAAAGTTCGGGTTCGGGACCCAAACTTGACCCTGAACCCGGACCCCATTAAAGTCAATAGGGACCCAAACTTCACTTTATTATTTTCTGTTATAACATGGCTATAACAGAAAATATTAGCATTCTTAAGACAGAATGCTAAATAAAATGGCCATTGAGGGGTTAAAAATATTTTTTTTAAAAACTCACCTCATCAACTTGATCGTTCAGCGAGTATTCTCTTCTTTCTTCTTTCTGCAGGACCTGCAAAAGGACCTGCGATGACATCACCGCGCTCACCATATGGGGACGTCACTGCAGGTCCTTCTATCGTCATTCAGCAGGACCTTTTGCAGGTCCTGCAGAAAGAAGGAAGAAGAGCATACCGACTGTGCGATCAAGTGGATGAGGTGAGTTTTTTTTTATTTTTAACCCCTCAATAGCCATTTTGTTTAGCATTCTGTTTTAAGAATGCTATTATTTTCCGTTATAACCATGTTATAATGGAAAATAATAAAATCACCCGAACACCGAACCCGAACTTCTGTGAAAAAGTCTGGGTTCGGGTGCAGGTACCTGAACTCGCAAAGTTCGGTACGAACCCGAACTTTGCAGTTCAGGTTCGCTCAACCCTAATCAAAACACATATGGGACTATAAATGTAGTAGGCATAAACCAGTTGGGTACACTCAGTGGAATTGGTTGAGCTTGTTGAACTTGATGGACTTATATCTTTTTTTAAGCTTTATTAACTATGTAACTTTGAGTACCGTAATAAATTCTTGATAGATGCTTTGAAGGGACCCAATCAAAAGTCCCAATCTCAAACAGCAAAAATTACATGGAGGAAGCATTCAACATACCCTACATATTTTTTTTTCTCTTCCTTACGCACTTTTTGACTCGCTTACTGTAGACCAATATTTTATGTAAAAATTTAAGCATTCCCCTTTTCTAAGCCATTTCCCTGTTTCAAAAATGTCTACTGAGGAGCAAAAAATATTTAAACCACAAAATAAATCTGATACCAGGCATGAATGCAAGTTTTTGGCACAAATTGGGACAAAATATGGCTGTATTTATCTTACTTAGTCTTCCCCAATTTATGAGCCTTTTTCTATACCAAAGCTAAATTAGTAAAGTCTCACACAGTAGAGCTCTGAACTTGAAGACCGTGTGAATGCAGACTCTGTGACTCTATAGTACCAAGTCATACTTATTTTGTGCCTAAAAAAGCATGCCACATTTTTTAAAATTGAATTCTGTGTGTATGGGTCCTAGGTAAATTCCAAAGCATACAAAAACTTTTGAAGGTGTTTTCTCCTGGCAGAATTTGGAGTGGATTCCACACCCAAAAGCCTCCAGATGGCCACATGAAATCCACTTCCCACTGTCATCCATGAAAGTCATGCTGCCGTGGTTAATAGCCATGACCACATGAAGAAAGGAACTACAGTCTTCCATTTTCCATTGAGACTCATGGCTTTTGGCATGGATTCCACACCAAAGTCTAGCTGTGAAAGATGTTGAGTGAATGGTCTCTAAAGTTATTCCAGCTTATAACAACTCTTTATCAGATTTAATTACAATTAATACAAATGATCATTAATACAAATTTAGCGGTATATAACAACGTCACAACCTCAATTATTGCAATCTTGCTGTCTATATTAAGATTTTATTTGTTTCTATGTAATTTTTTAGCCCTGTTTTTTTTTTTTTTTAACAATGATAACCCCCATGCCAGTTAGATGATCAACTTTTCTTCTTATTATAAAATTTGCACTTTCTTTTAAGCTGAAAGTTATAAATTATCTTTGACAAACAGCTGGTGGGTGGGGAAGTCAGCACTGTGACAGTGTCACTTCTAATAAATATGACATTTCATTTTCTACAAGTAACGCATAAAGTAATTTCACTTTCGACATTATGATCATTTATGTTTTTAGTTGTATTTGAGCTGCTCAATATAATATGAACCTTTCTTTCTCTCTCTCTTTTCAGAACAGTTTTATCTTGTGCTGGGAATTAAACCATTTACACAGATGACTCTTATAGTACAATGGGGCTTTGAAATGTTTGCACATTATTTGAATGCAGTTCATCTACGGAAAATGTATATAAAAAAAAGAAAATGAGGTGAGTTGGGTTTTGTAGCCATCCTGAACAATGAGAAATTTATCAAAGGTGTCACACTGTTTGTGGATCAAATTGAAATGGCAAGTAATTGATTCTCAGACAAGGGATGGCTATTGTTAAAATCTCACTCATGCTGCCGTCGGGGCTCAATGTAGATTTAAAACAAATTGCAAAGAGAAACCTTAAGCCATAATGAGTATACAGTCTCTGGGATAACCAAACAAGCCGGATGCATAGTGTATGTAATCTGTAATGCACAACCCAGCTGCCACTTTTATTTTGAGCACAAATGTATTGTATATTGTAAACGTTTCCTTGCCATGTTCATTGTGCAAAGACGTCTATTGTATTGTAGAATTACCTTTGTAATCCCGATATAGCTTAAAATGAAGAAAAAATTGTTTAGAGTAGCAAATGTATTATGTATGTGATCCAGAGGCAAGGGAATGAAAGGTTTATAAGAAGAAGGATCGGCCTGATGGGCTCAGATTTAATGTTCAAAGCTTTGGTAAAACTTGTACTCCAAGTTGGATTTCCCTATAGGCACTGTGTACCTGTGCCTATGGGTGGCCCATGGGCAATGGTCCATATTGACGAGAAAATGTCTAGTCCTAATGGTGTGTATTTCCCTATACTGAATCTGAGCAAATTATTTCTTTAGAATCAAAATTCGAACTGCATTTTTTTTCAATTCTGATTTGTCAGAATTTAATGAGATTCCATTCTGATGAATTTCTCTCTCTGTCTCTCTGTTTCTCTCTCTCTCAAGAACACTGAAAGTACATTCCATCTTGATATAATCAATAATTCCCCCAAATCAAATTTCTTGTCCAATTCTAATGAATCAGACTCAAATTCAATAAAAAAATTATCTCCAATACCGAGGTGTCCAACCTTACTAGAGAGTTTTAAAAATTTTGATTCGGCCTATTTGCTGAACTTTGACAAGAAATTTGATTTGTTCCGAATTATTTAGTCACAAATCGCGATAAATTGGGCATAGCCAGGCCTCTCTGCCTAATCATATTCATCTGACTTGGTGGCCCCATCTCAGTGTGAAGACTTAGAACTTAAACTGCAGGGATATTGTAGGGAGAGTGTCTTTTTTTTCTGTCATGTAGAATAAAACAAAACGGAACCTTTATTTGTGCCCATAGACATGTATTAGGAGAGCTTGGGGCTCCTTTACCTCTTTTTGGTCAGATCATGTCTTCAGGTATGTCCCTCGTTAGATGTGTTTATTAATATATCACTATACCACAGTGTTCATATTAGGCCTATGATATATATTGAGGCTGTGAGTTAAATAATTCTTACCTACTGGTGTACACTGTCTTACATAGTTACTGGGGGCCTATGCTGTGGGTCTCATATTGAATGGTGATTATTGCTGGATTAGCAAATAGAGTCATACAACATATTCCCCTATAGGGGTGGGTGATATGCATTATTACCACGGTTGTTATGCATATATTCTTCTAGTTAGAAGACTTATTACCATTTACTGTGAGACACAGCATATAGCCTGGTATCTGGAGATTGTTATCACAGTTCTGCGGAGGTACATGGCTGTCCAATGAGGTGTTGCCCCTTGCTTCTCTGTATATCCTTTTCCAGCTTGCCTTTTTTTCTTCCATATTTTATATACATTATTATAATAACGTTGGTATATTTTTTGATAATTGGTCCCACAGTTTTTTTTGTTATGACAATGTATTAGGAGAGAGCAAAATGAAATGCCTCTTAAAGGGTTCTGTTTTGCATTCCATCCTAAAATTCTGTCATATTCCATTATAACTCTGTTATAACGGAACACTATAACAGAATTACTAGCACTGGTGAGAACCCACCCTAACAGAGTGGGAAGAGTAGCAGTGGCAGTAACAGTGACCATAGTGGCCCCATAACAGAGTGGGGACGGTGGCAGATGAAGCAGCAGCAGTAACAGTAGTAGCCCCATGACAGTGGGGAGCGTTGCAGCAACAGCAGCAGTGGCAGTAACAGTGACAATAGTGACCCCATAACAGCATGGGGAGGATGGCAGCAGAAACAGTAGAAGGGACAGTAGTGGCCTCATGACCAAGTAAGAAGGGTGGCAACAGCAGCAGTGGCAGTAACAGTGACAATAGTGGTCCCATTACAGAGTGTGGAGAGGGGGCAGCAGCAGCAGTGGCATACAGCAAAATATGGTGGCAGATCACAGTAGTAGCAGAACCCACCAACAGCAGTGTGATGACAAGGCCCAGTGGTATGCCAGTTCAGCCTCCTCAGGGCTCAGTTGGCTATGAGATGTAGGTGCCACATATTCTGTCCCCTCGCCGATCAGATTTGTCAACATCCCCTCCAGGATATGAAGGAATGGAATTAAATCATATATCCTGTAGTTCTGCTGACTGACAAATAAAGTAGCCTCCTCAAAGGGCCTGAGCAAACAACAAGTGCCACGCATGATCTGCCTTTGGCTAATGTGGAAGTTACATTGGGAAGTAGACTTGTCCATTTGTTGCGTTAAGTATTCATTGAACGCCTTCCTCTGCTCGTATATCTGTCTAATAGTGATGAGCGGCAGGGCAATATTCGAATTCGCGATATTTTGCGAATATTTGGGCAAATATTCGCCATATATTCGAGAATTCGCAAATTCATGATCTCCAGGCATTATTTTCTTGATTGCAAAAATTTGCATAAAATTCGCCTAAAATATTCACATGAACTGGTATTTTTGAAAAAATCTAATGTTCGCGATTACGAATATATTTTGCGATATTCTAAATATTTGCGAATTCTCGAAGTGCCGATATTCGCGATTAAAATTCGCAATTCGAATATTCGTGATCAACACTACTGTCTAACATATGGAGCGTGGAGTTCTGAAGGTTGGAAACGTTGCATATCATGTGATATTGGAGAAGAGCATTTTGCCTTTGCAGCTCAAGGAGAGCGTGTTTTGGACGGTAAGAGTGGCTGAAGTGCATGCACAGTTTCCTGGATATTTTTAACAGCTCTTGCAGTTCAGAGGAAGGCTTGAGGAACTGGGTGACAACTAGACTGAAAACGTGTACCATGCAAGGTGGGTCATTCCTACCTGATGTAGACAAAATGTTCCTTCCGTTATCAGTAACCGTAGTCAAGGAGACAGCCAGTATTTGATTTATTTATTTATGTCGCCGATCAGTTCCTCCCCGGTGTGACCTAGTTTGCCATGACTGACCAGGTGCAGAACCGCATGACAACGCCTAGCTTTGCATATCCATATGATAGAGGACCACTATAAGCTGTGCCTAGAGGGGAAGGTGAGGATAAATTGGAGGATACTAAGGCACAGTAAGTCTTTCTGTAAAATAACTAATTAACTAAGAATGTCGTAGCAGTTAAACAAGATGCACGTGGCGAGATATTAGACCACCCATTAACACTGAGGCATAGTAAGTCTATCTGCAAAATAACAGATTAACTATGAACGTCGCAGCAGTTGAACAAGTTGCAGGCGGCAATATATTAGGCCGCCCTTTAACACTGAGTAAGTATTGGATTAATTGTGAATGTTGCAGCAGTTTAACAAGATGTACGCCGAGATTACCTGCAGTCTCCCAGCTGTCTGCCTATGCTCTCCCTACAGTTTAAAAAATCTCCCTGCACTGTCCCTGCATTCTCCCTATCCAATATTCTTTGGAATACATTGTAACCCTTCATTCACCACTATGGTAGTTCCAAAAATAGCCTAGTGCTAATTTGGCTATTTCTGGACTGTACCATAGCCAAGAAAGGAGAGATGGCCACACATGCGTGATGTACTCTCCTTCACTTTGATGACCCTGTTCTGGAAAGGGTCCTAATGTTGGCACCTGCACCTTTCTGACATTTGTGGCATACCCTAGTAATATTTCATAAATGTTGAGATGCTGCAACCCCTTTAATGTGAGATCTAATTAATACATGAGGCTAGAGAATTCATGTTTTACCAATTTTGCACAACATTTTTTGCAATGATAGTCAGTGGTGTCACACTGCAACATGCGACGACTGTGATGCAACAGTCGCACAAAATTCCAACTTGGATAGATTTTTTGCGACTGTTGTGTCGCATTCGAGCATGTTACATGTTGCAGTGTGACACCATTGATTATCATTATAAAAAATGTTGAGTGACTTTCTTGCGACAAGAAGTTGTATGACACATGTCACCATCTAGCCGTAGTCTAAAGGCTAAGGCTGTGTCTAAGGCTAGGGCTGCACGATGACATTTGTTGCGTGACTATTTATGTAATATCACACAACACATTTCATAATGTTAATCTATGGTGTCACACTGCGACATGTGACATGCTGCGACAGCGAAACGACAGGCGCAAAAAATCCATCCAAGACTACCATCATAAAATATGTCACTTGTTCTGTCTTCTTACACATTTACAGTGTGCAGTCTGACATTCAGCATAAACCATTCCTGTCTTCCAAATAAGAGGACTGTTCCTTTTAGTCTAACTTGTTTATTGGTAAAACAGGAGTATTTGATTGGTAAAACTATAAGAATACAAATAGCGTGTATAAGTATTAAGCATAGAATTACATTAACACTGAAGCACATGGTAAAATGGTTGCCTAACATAGGATTATATGTCTAACATCTAACAGTTATAACAACTTTTACAGTTATAACAATAATTACAACTGATTGAACAGCACTGCAGCACACAATATCCCTGAAATGAAGGTAGATCTCTCATCAGATATCCTTTTACAAGGATGGTGGAGTTTGAGAAGGAAACATGCATAGGACAGATTTGTACTGTGTCCTGTAGACTTCTCCTTCCCAGGATGCTTTTCACTCCCACAATGCTCTGCACCACCCACAACGCAGCAGTCTTTGTAACAGGAAAAACAAAGTGTAATACAACTAGATTGTGCTATAATGACACTAATCACTACAGAAATACTAAGACTCTGGCAGAAATGATCTGGAATCATTTTCCCTAACTCTGCTGGGCAGAACATCACCCATCACAAAACGTAAATTCCTCGTGCTTTGGGGTAACTAATACATTTTCCTGAAATGGCAGTAAAAAACAAAAAAAAATACATACTCACCTCATCCATTTTATCACGGTAAGGCCATTATGGCCATCTTGAGTAGAGAAAAGGCACCAATTCTCTTGCCCACTGACGTGTGATGCCACCAGGAGATTTGGCGTGTTTCTTCAAGCAAGATGGCCGTGACAGCCTCTCCGCAAGCAAATGAATCAGGTAAGTATGAGGTTTTATTTAACCCCTGATTAAACCCTGAAAGGCCTCAATGTTACTGTCAGATGCCATGATCAACGATGACCGTGGCATCTGAGGGGTTCAATGATGGGGCGGAGAGATCGCCGATCCCCTTCTTTGCGCCCGCTACATACAATGGAATGCAATTTATGACGAAGTAATTAATAACAAATCAAATTTCTTTGTGAACTTCGGTGAAGCAGCCAAATCGCTCATCGCTATTGATGACCTAACCTACAGATTCTTCCAGTAATAACAGATTATCAAACCTTAATGCAAAATTCTGCATCACAAGGAAGTACAGTAACCTCCATAGAATTAATGCGCATTAATTATAGGAAATGAATGGACATTATGTATCTGTACACCATGGAACTGATATAAATATGGTTGTGGGCATAAGTTTTTCACAGAGGTGTAGCTTGAAGCTTCTCGGACCTAATGCTACATTTTTAATAGAGAGTCCCACCTACTTGACTATTTATTTGGGGCAATAGGACCTTTTGACCCCCTCATTTTCCAGGACCTTGGGTGTAATGCAACTTTTGCACCCACTATAGTTACACACCCTAAGCCTTCCTGTGATGTTTTCTGTGTCCAGACCAGAGTCAGCCTTCATGCTTGTTGAATTAAAGACCATTTGGGGAATTTAACATGAAGTACTTTGCACCAAATGTGTCAAGTTTGATAAATTTGGTACATCTTTAACTACTTGCCTACCACTGTTGGAATTCGGAGTTAGGGTTTTTAAACATGGCAAGAGCTCCGGAGTTGTGTGAGCGCAATAACCATCTGGTTCCTGCTGTTTTAAACCACAGACAGCTGGAGGCAATGTCTGCCATCGATGATAACGCAACTGCAGATATTTAACAACTCAGAGGCTATGGTCAATTGTGACTATGGTATCTGAGGTGGTTTTACCTGTAATCACTGTCTTCCCGAGGCTCAAATTGCTATACTTCATGGAGATCAGGGGATTTATTTGTTTACTGTGGTAGTCTTGGTCCCTCTGGAGGATACGAGGCTACCACAGCAGACGTTCCTATGGAGGCCTGCAGATGGCTTAACTTCCCCCCCCCAAAAAATGAAATAAAAAGTGATCAAAAAGTCATACACACTCTAAAATGATATCAATTAAAAACTGCAGATCGCCCTGCAACTCCCTAGATGTAACTGTAAAAATAGTCATGGAGAGCAAAATATGGTGATGCAAATAAAAAAAAAAATTCTAAAGCTTGTATTTTTTTTAAATATTGAAACACAAGAAAACCAATAAAAATGTGCTGTCAATGTTATCATACTGACCCAAAGACTGAGGGTAACAGGTCAGTTTTACTGCACAGAGAATGTAATAAAAACTAAAACCATAAAACATGCATTTTTGTTTGTCAATTCCACCCAATTTCTTTCCAGCTTTCCACTACATCGTATGCAATATGTAACAAGGTGTTGTGGATCTCCGATGTTTGCCTACTCACCGCCACGACCCAGGCTCCGTGCTCGGGCAAGCACTGCCCTCCCTAGCTGCCCTAGTCATTGCCCGCTACCAGCTATATTACAGGGCATGTAGAAGCGGTGATTTGCTGCCAGTGTCTCTCCATGCACTGCCCTGGTCCTGGACACTCTGCCTGCAGATGCTGTACCTTCTGAAATCCACTCCACAGTTTCCTTTCTGCCCTGGACACAGCATGTCTTCTAGCATGTTTCCTGTAGCACTGCGGTAAGGACCAGCACACATCACTTTCTGTGATGTAAGGGTTTTGCACATGTGACCTGCGTTACCGATCCCAGCCACCCTGCACCTATTTTAGTGGTCCATCCACCTTCCCTTCAAATGTCCTTGTGTCCTGCAAAGGTTGCTGTTATCTGTCTACCTGACCAGTGCTTTTGTTTCTGGACTTTGCTACCTGTTTGATCCTTGCCTATTTTACCTCGACTCTCCTCTAGCTGACCTTGATTGCCTGACTTGTATCTGTGCCACCTGCCCTAACCCATTGTTTGTTTGACTTCGTCTCTGCCTCATCCTTCAGTCCTGCACTGTCTCTTCTGTTCATGACTGTACCTCTGTTATCTTGCTCTGGTACCACCTGGTCCACCTGGACCGGCTGCATCGTGTGCCAATCCTCAAGAGGTAGCGACCTGGTGTTCCCCTTGGGAAATCTATCCCCACCATCAGGGGTACTGCAAAGAATGAGGGGTTCACTTAGACAACGCCCTTAGAGGAGCTTAGTCACATGGCACCGTGGCTGCCTGCTGGTCCGTGACACAATATTAAATGGTGCCGTAAGAAAGTACAATTTGCCCTGCAAAAAGTTATGCTGTTATTTTGCGTCCAGTGCTGTTACGCTGGGTCCAGTGCTCCACTCTCCCTGTCTCTGTCCTTTTGTGAGTGAATTGGTTCTTAGTTGCCCTGAATTTTGTATGCCAAAATCCCAAGAGAGGCAAGTCTTTTAGTGTAGGTCAAAAACTATGCGCAAAGAGCTTCTTATTTTCACATAGTAAGTATAGCAGTAATGCAAAAACAAACACAATGCAACAGCACTCTGCAAACACAAAGTATAAAGTAAATACAATCATGCTATACTCACTAAATGCTACGTTATAAATTCTTGGCAAATGCATTTTGAAGAAAATCATTTGCGCCTGTCTGCCAATGACAAGGCAATCTCTTTAGGACAGGAACCTACAATAATAACTACCTCCACTGGTGCCATACGAGCCTCCATTACATTCAGGGAAGGCAGGTTCCACATGCATACTGATCCCATGCTATCTTATACCTCTTTTGGTGCCACGATGGCCTCCACCTGCGCTATTGGATGGGCTGACTAACCCCTATTTTTTTTCTTTGCACATAGCAGTAATTCAGTTTACACTGACTCAAGTTCTCAATGTTTGCATGTGTCTTTGAGCATAAATAAGTGTGCTGCTACTTGTAGTCCTTCAAAACTATCAATCTGTACCCTATTTAATAAAAGTTCTAAGGCAGCAGTCATAGTAATTGCTCCATGTCTTTTAAGAAAAAAACTGACAAGGATGAATAAAGACCCTCTCAGTAGATGACAACTAGGTAGCGTGATATGACTGCCACAAGGCATTTGCGTATTTAATGCTTTTTCATTGCAAACTGCACTTAATCATAATTAAAACCACACTATGGCTTTTAAAAAGCTGCCGGTTGTTAATATGATTGGCATGTTCTATGATGTTGAAAACATTTAATAATACATTTAAAGGCCGTATGCCGCATTACGGAATCTTACATGGAGACTCATCGTTCCCTTCCTCTGTACTCGCGATTATGTTAAACTGTTTCCATGTGAAATGCTTGAAAGCCGAAGTTACGAGTGAAAGGAGGGCGACAAAGGCCATACGCATATACAATCCTTTTGTTTATGGCATTGGTTAATTTTTACTCAATGACAACAATCTGATTGTTTTATTAGAGTTGATGGAAACCTTTGTAAGCACTGTATGCTCTCCCTGGGAGGAGTAGCTGCCAAATGTGTTACTGTGAATACGGAAAATATCTTAATTATAGAGCCCTATGTATTGGTATGTGAGTCATTTGTTTGTTACAAGAATACTTGTGCGGCAGAAAAAAGATTTAAAGGATTCCAATGTATTAAAACTAATTATGTAGGGGTTTGAGAGTTAAAGGGGTTGTGTCATGATACACATTCTCCATTTTTCAAACAGCACCTGAATCTGAACACTTTTGCAATTGCATGTAATTAAAAAACTTAGTAAAGCCAGTGGTCTATTCAATAAAATGTATCTGTATAGCGCCACCTGCTGTTTGTTCTATTCCTTATTTTTTGTCCGTCTCATTAAGCTGGTCGCACATGCCCAGTTTCAATCTTCAACTGCCACCAGACATATGTTCTGTTAGAAGCTTTGACAGATGCTGGTGTAAGGCGGGGATGGCACACCTGAAAAATAGTGGCGGCTGGGGACTGAGTAACAATGGACGGCCGCCGCCATCAGGCTGCGGAAAGCCTCAGTGTCCACAAGCCAAAATAGCAACATTTCCAGGGCCAGCAATTTGAAAAGGTGCACATTTAGTGCTATGGCCTGTGGGTGGCTGGCTGGGTTTTTGCGCTTTCGTTCTAAGGCCTCAGGTATGGATATCTGTATGCTTCTCTGGGCCACAGAAGGGGATGTGCTAGATGATGGTGCTTGCGAAAGTCCAGGTGCAGGGCCAGAGGCATCCAGGCCTGCGTTATGGACAGGGGATTGGCCAGCACGTAACACAAGGGAAGAGGAGGCAGTGGTGTGACCCGCAGACACTGATTGTGGAGCCAGGCGTTCGGTCCACCTATTAGGGTACTTTGATGCCATGTGGCTGTCACGGATGTTCCCGTGGCAGGTACTAGGAGATCGGAGAGACTGGCAACTCGTCGGTTAACTTGACAAGTTCACTGTGGATCTTATTGTGTCTGTGTTTTGGTGAATGCCACACCCCATACTTCAGGTGTTGCTTGTTGGTAAATTACCTTTCCCATAAGTAGCCGCTTCTCACTCTTGGAGGTGCGGATTATAGATTTTCTTCCTGCCTTCTAACTAGCTGGTCGATTGTACTCTGTGGTGCTTCTGAAGTTGCCAGTTTTCTACTTTCAGATAAGTCTTGTCTACTCTTATTGTTTTGTGCTTGGATTCCCTGTTGTTTGTATCTTGGGCTGAGACAGAGATTTCCATTCGTCTATCTGGGGAGGAATGGGTTGTCTCTGGTCCTAACCTCATTCCAGGGCCTTTTAGGGATATAAGGGCCTACGTAGACAGTATATGAATATTCCTACCTTCAAGGTCTATTTATATTGCTAGGTAGTTAGGGCCCGTATTAGGGTTGTTTAGGAGGTGACCTGTTTCTTCCCTAGTTTCCAGGCCCAGTTACTGTTCCCCTTCCCTCCTTTAGTGTGGAGTTTTTCCCCCACACAGATTGTGACAGTGGCGTATCATGCTGGTGTTGGTGAGGTTGCTAGTTTTCACGCCCCATCGTCCGCACTTTACTCAAAAAAGCGCCAGACTGCGGAACACCTACCCCTTATAAAGGGAGATTGCCGCAAGGGTGCGCTCTGGGTAACAGTTTCGGGTCTGTTTGGTGTGGCCCACCTTCTCCCTTTTGCCACCCCACTGCCTCTTCCAGCCTGTTGCGGTGCTGCGAATCCCTTCCCCTCTGTACTGCTGTCCTTGCTCAGCTTGCCACCTTCCCAGGTTGGGCAGTGATTTCATCGTCCACCACCTCCTCTTCCACTTCCTCACTCTGGTCATCCTCCTGACTTGTTGACCTAACAACAACCTCAGTTATTGAAAACTGTGTCTTATCCTCATCATCAACAGTGATGAGCGGCAGGGGCAATATTAAAATTTGCGATATTTTGTGAATATTTGGGTGAATATTTATCATATATTCGCAAATTTGTGATCTCGTCATTATTTTGTTGATTGCAAAAATCGGCAATCGGAAAATTTGCGATAAAAAATATGCGATATGAAAACTTGCAATCAACACTACTCCTAAAGTCAAAGATATTGCAGACTTCTCATTGGCCCTCAAGCAAGAAGCAGTGAGGGATCATGGGTACTGATGAAAAAAAATCTAGAATATTTGCGATTACGAAGATATAGCACTATATTCTAGATATTCGCGAATTGTCTAAGTGCCAATATTCGCGATAAAAATTTGCAATTAGAATATTCGAGATCAACACTAATCATTAACCTCTTGAGACACTAATTGCCGTTGACTTAATGGCAACTGTGTCTCCTCATCATCATCCACCTCGTGAAACACTAATTGCTGTTCCCCACCGTCATCTTCTTGTGATTGTGGATGCTCAAGAGTTTGGGCATCGGTAAACACAATCTCCTCATGTCCCTCTTCAAGCGGGCTTGGCGAGAGGTCCAAATCAAGGAATGGCGATGAAAAGAGCTCCTTGGAATATCCAAGTGTGTGATCACTTGTTTGCCAAGACTCTCCATGGTGGGAGGAGGGAGGATCAGGGTGAGGATTCTGTTGAACAGACTCTTGGCTACTGAGACTGGACTTTGTGGAAGACAGGGTGGTGCTTAACCGACTGGAAGCATTATCTGCTGCAATCCAACCGACCACCTGGTCGCACTGGTGTGACTTCGAGAGTGGTGTCCTGCGCCACCCTGCAAACTGGGACATGAAGCTAGGTATCATGGATGAGCGTGTTTCTTGTGCTCTGGCAGCAGGCACAGTTTCACAGTGCCCAGGGCCACGGCCTCTGCGTGTACCATCAGCAGCACAGCCACTTCCCCGTCCCTTACTGCTCGCCTTCTGCATATTAAATAGTAAATCTGCTTGCAAGTATGTTACACGTACACTAGCACAGGTTTTGTAAGTGTATGCACAAATAAATTATACTGAATGTCACTGATATTTAGAATGCGCAAACGTTATACAGGAGATGTAGCGCAGGTAATGTCGCTGTCAACAGCGCCGAAATTAAGCTGAATGTCACTGATATTTATGATGCGCAAACGCTATACAGGAGATGTAGCGCAGGTAATGTCGCTGCTGTCACCAGCGGCTAATAAAAAATTACAGGGAATATCACTGATATTTATGATGCGCAAACGTATTACAGGAGAAATACCACAGATAATGTCGCTTCACCATCGGGAAGGCCACAGCTATTTGGGATGCGCAAACGTTATACAGGAGATGTAGCACAGTGTAATGTAACTGTCCGCAGCGGACACCGTCTACGGAAGTAGTACACTGGATGTCACAGATATTTTTAGTATGCGCACACATTAAACAGGAGATGTGATGCAGATAATGTTGCTTTCCGCAGCATCTACGGAAAAAGTACACTGGATGTCACAGATATTTTTAGAATGTAAAATGTTATACAGGAGGTGTAGCGCAGGTAATGTCGCTGCTGTCACCAGCAGCTAATAAAAAATTACAGGGAATGTCATAGCTATTTGGGATGCGCAAACGTCATACAGGAGATGTAGCGCAGGTAATTTAACTGTCCGCGGCGGACACCGTCTACGGGAAAAGTACACTGGATGTCACAGATATTTTTAGGCTGCGCTCACGTTAGACAGGAGATGTAGTGCAGATAATGTCGCTGTCTGAGGCGGCCAAACAATTGCAAACTATTTAACGCAGGTTTCACTAAATATATATATTGCTGCCAGATACAACAATAGTCCTTAAACAGACTTTTGGGTCTCTAATCGCACGCAATTTGGCGCAGGTTGCGCTAAAAATATATATTTTTCTTAAAAGGACTTTTGGGTCTCTAACACCAACCCTGTCTAACAAAAAAAATAAAATCAATTCCCTACACTATCTGTTCCTTCTACAGCACAGCTCTCCCTGACTAAGACTGAGCCGAACCACGTGTCATCAGGTGCTTTATAGCACTCAATGACGCTTTCCGGCCATCCAATCACTGTAATGCCAGTAACCAACATGGCTACGGCAATACAGTGTGTGGTAGTACTTACCTGCACATTTATTGCCAACAAACATGTGGGGAGGAGACACGAGCATCGCGGCTCAAGCACAAGCGGTATTCGGCCGAACACCACGATGTGCCGAGCATCGTGATTCTCGAGCCGAACTGGTGTTCGCCCGAGCATGCTCGATCAACACTACTAAGAATCAGTACAAGTTTGCTGTGTGCTAAAAATGACATTACAAACTTATTCTGCAGATCAGTATGATTATGGTGATACCCAACTAATTAACTTTTTATTATGTTTTACCACTTAAAAAAAAAGTAAAAATAAAAAAAAAATTAAGTTTGCATTGCCATATTCTGACAGCCATAACCTTTTTTTAAGATATTGCTGTCTACGGAGCTTTGTGAGGACAATTTTTTATTTTTTTTGGGGCAGACTGTGGTTTTTAGTAGTACCTTTTTCGTAACTTGCTATTCAATTTTTGGGGAGATAACAAGGTGACCCAAAAATTGCAAATCATGGAATTTTTTTGTTACAGCATACACTGTGCAGATAAAGAAAATTAATTTGAATAGTACAGACCTGTTATTTAAAGTGTCTGTTATTTCTGTCACCTGAAAAATGGGTATTAAGCTGGCTGACATTAGTAATGTGCTAATGTCAGCTGAACATGACTATATAATTGCCATCTCACTGCCTGCCGCCATTATTGAGAAAAACAAAATGTTATAATATGCTAATTAGCCTCTAGGAGCGGGGGGGGGAGGCCCTATTCTCCCACCTCTGGCCACACCCTGCTACACTAGATTGACAGGGCCAGGCAGCATTGGTTTCCTACCTCTGGCCCTCTCTGCCGTGTAAATCTCACGGCTGCGCCGTCCCGTTCAGTGTATGGTGCAGGCGCAGTGAGTGAAGGGCGCTCGCCGGCTGCCAGCTTCCTCACTGCGCCTGCGCCGACAGGAGGAGGTAAACGCTGCCTGTCCCTGTCAATCTAGTGTAGCAGGGCGTGGCCAGAGGTGGGAGAACGTAGCCTCTAGGAGCAGGGGCAACGCCTCCCCTGCTCCTAGAGGCAAATTAGCATATTATAAAAGTTTGTTTTTCTCAATAACGGCGGCAGGCAATGAGATGGCACTAATATAGTTATGTTCAGTTGACAATAGCACATCGCTAATGTCAGCCAGCTTAATACCCATTTTTCTGGTGAATTTGAATTTTTATTACTTTTGGGTTATTTTCACATTTATTTTACTGTAATCTTTAGTCCCCTTACTCGAGGGGACCTAATCTAATTTGGCGCGGCACCACACAATGACCACCGACGCTGCAGCACGGTCCAGCAGGCAGCGGGACCCAGCATTTAAACAGCACCCCTGCTGCTAGACAAATCCACCATGGCACTGGGTCCCACCAACACGCCGGCACTGCACCACAACAACAATGCCAGCTACGCAGTATCGCACCATGTGAACAGATGTCAAAAGCTCACCTTTCCATGTGCTCTCAGGAACTCCAACTGTGAACTGGTAGGAAGTTATTAACCCTTATGCAGTCTCATGCTAATTAAAATCACTTGGGCCGAATAGAAGGAGTGCTGATACCATGGGAGAAAAAAAGACACTAATGAAAAAAAGAGAAAAATGTGGATCGCACATCCATTTCCCACGTATTGATCTATAACTGCTTCTAAACACAATTAATATTGCTTCTCAGCATAATAAATAGTGTACAGTCCCCTGATATACATACTGTACTTGAGGCTTTGATATATGTTTTGATCAAAATGCATAAGCCTACTCACCATGCTAAGGTTGCCTCCTCAAGTGGGACTCAAATATGGTGTGGCGACCACTAACACTGCAGCACTGTGCCAGTGGTATTGTTCACATGGTGCGGTACTGTGTGGTTACCATTGTTGCTGTGGTGCTGTGCTGGCATGTTGGTGGGACCCATTTCCAGGGTGGATTTGTCTAGTTGCTGAGTCCCGGCGCCTGCTGGTGCAGTGCGGCAACGTCAGTGGTCACCATGTGGTGCTGTGCCAAATTAGAGTAGGTCCCACTCGAGGAGGCAAACTTTGCCTTTTTTTTAAAATATTATTAAAAACTTTTTTTCATACTTACACTTTTTCATAGTTTCCCTAAGGAACTTGAACAAGCAATCAGTATATTGCTTCTCTCATGGACTACAGTGCATTAGTATTGGAGTCTATGAAAATATTTCTGTGTTCGTATATATTGCCCTGCCACAGGCAGTGGCTCCATAAGAACTTATATGCAACAGTTTTCAGATCATTCAGGAAGACCAAGGCTGCTGCACTCACCATCCGGCTTCCTTAATGATTGCTAGGGGGAGCCGGTGCACGGCTGCATGCTCCTGGTCTATATCCTCACAGATGCCATGGTGACATTTTAACATGGCATCTCAGTGGCTAAATGTGCGCGATTGACATTATCGTCAATCGCATACGTTAGCCCCATGTGCCTGCTGTCTAAAGCATGAGGTGCCTTCTGGCTATGGTGCCCATTGCGCTCACGTTTTAAATACTCGTCCGGCAACATGTGAAAATGCTGATTCATTGGCCTGTATTTGTGGGAGGGGCACTGCTGCCTTTATGTTCGGCCAGCATTCCTCCCACTTTGTACGTCGTTCAGCGTTTTGTGGCGGTACCTGGGTTCCTACTGTTTGGAGAGCGGTGTATGCAGGGAGCGGTGTATGCGGAGAAGCAGTGTCTCATTGTCAGCGGTGTCCCTTTACGGTGAGTAGCTGCCACGTCCTGCAGCCCAGCGCTTCTGAGTCCGGCCGGCGGTGGGTTGGCCCCCTAGGTGAGGGGGGGCACCCCCGCACCGGAGCGGTCTGCCAGGGAGCAATGCTAGCTCCCCACGTGGCATGACACATTAGGGTGCAGGGGGCAGCTCAGCAGTCTGTTTAATCTCTGGCACGGGCCGCCGTGCTGTTAGATAGGCAGGGATACGGAGTGTGGGGGGCAGGGCTTGTCGAGGGGTTTTGAAAAGTAACAGGGTTGTCCCCGGTCTGTCCTGTTATCAGTACTGGCAGGTTGTGAGCCAGTGTGTGTGTGGAGCCCTGTACCGGGTCGGTTGGAGCCCTGTACCGGGTCAGTTAGTGGTAATCTTGAAGGTGCCATTCTTTTCCAGGGGTAGAAGGAGGAGGAAATATATATATAAATAATTTGGGGGAAAAGAAGGGAAAAATAACTGTGTCCAGAGAGGGTAGTGGATTAATATGGAGGAGTGTAGGGTAAGGAGTTAGGGCCGGGCGGGTGGTCTTAGAGGAAGTACTGTGCGGTCTCTGGCTGCAGTTAATTTCTCATTCATGGGGTTCGTTAGCGCCTTATCACCTGAGGCTCTCCCCGTTAGGGAGGCAGGACATAGTCGAAGGTTGTTTTTCTTTTTTCCTTCTCCCAGGCTGTAGGCGGGGTTAGTGGGTACGGCTCGCAGGACGTAATTTGTGCGGTTGCGGTCACAGGTCATGTTCTTGTTATGAGGGAAACTTTTTGAAGAGGGAGAAAAAGGGAAAATAAATGATAAAAAATAAAAATTAGGGGGGGAAAAAAAAATAAAAAAAGGGGAAAGGTGATATAAAGAGTAAATAATATAAGTTAACATAGTCTCCTTCAATTCTACTCGCTAGTCTCGTTTGCTCACCCTCTTCTTACCGTTGTTTGTGGTTTCCTCCCGGCGTGGTGTGTAATCCAGTGTTGACGGCATAAATGTTTGCTTCTAGGTTCAAGCGTTTCTCTCAAGTTACGTCCAGGATCTTGGCTTACCTGTCAGGTAGTAGGGGTATACGTGGGGGGGGGGGGAGAGAGGTTGCAAGTGTTGTTCATGTCTCATTCGCTGTCCGTTGTTTCGTGTTATATTGTCTCTACAGCTGAAATGTCGCAAGCTTCAGATATCGTTGAGGCTTCCCTGGATGAGGATGTTGTGGGAATGTCTGAAGGGGGCAGTATTCCGTCCCTACGTGCATGGACTATCCCTAGGCTTACTACAGAACTAACAAAGTGGGGTATACCCTTCCCGGCTTCCGCCAGGAAGGCTGAATCGGCTGTTGAAAGACTCAGTGGCTCTGTGTCAAGATGACGTCTCCATGGCCACGGTGCAAACGTCACTCACCCAGTTACACGTCATGTTGAATAGCTTAATGTCGTGCGTTACTAGTATACAAGCAAGGTTGGAGACGGTAGAGTCTCGTGCATCGGTTGTTCCTGTCTCTTCTCCAGACCTACCCGTTGCCTCTACATCCGCAACAGGTGGCTGTCGTTCAACACAGGCCGTTCCCAATGTCTTTCCTGCACATTTTGTTCTGGCTAACATCAAAAAGGATATATTAGAGGGTAGGGATGTTAATCTTGCTTCTTTGATGATTGTCACCGATCCCCGTATTTGTCATGGCGTTCAGTCTGTTCAGAGATGTGATATGTTCTGTTAGGCCTGATAGGAGGGAAGAACTTGATTTGTACCTTTTCCGAGTCACAGAGTTAGGGTATAAGTATGCGGGTGTTATATGATTATCATTGTTCCTTTTACGCCAAGGCAGCGGCGGCTTTAGCGCAGTTTCAGTTCGTCACAGATTGGTCCAATTTAGACTCTGAGTTATTTTGTAGGCATTTTGCTGGTTTAAAACCTCCTTCCTATTCGTTATATCAGTCGATTTTTCACTCATCTGAGTGGTGCCACAAGTCAGCCACCAGTGCGCCGTCTAACTCTTCTGGTTCGTCGGCCGGACCTCTAGACGTTTTCAGGTCTTCCAGCTCAGTTGACAAGTTGGGTCGGCCTATTATTCAGGTGGGTAGGGCCCAAATTTGTAACAATTACAACTACTCCTCGTGTAATTTCAGTCAATGCCGCTTGCTACATATTTGTTCTAATTGCTTCAGGGCCCACCCCAAAGTCGCTTGTACATTAAAGTCGATCAAAGCCTTCATGAGTGTCGTGGATACTGGTTGCTTACGGGGGTTATTGGTGGGTCATCCTGATCTAGGATTCATGGAGTTTTTGATTTCAGGATTTTCTAAAGGTTTTCATACCGGGTTGGTCACCGTTCTAGAGTTTACGCACAAATGTAAGAATCTTAAGTCAGCTAGCAAGAATCCTAGCGCCATAGACAAGTTGATAAATGCAGAGTTAGATAAGGGTTTTTTGATCGGTCCTTTTAAGGTGCCCCCTTTCCAGCGGTGGAGAGTTAGTTCCGTAGGGGTGGTCACGGGTAAGTTTATTAAGAAGGAGAGACTGATCATAGATCTGTCAGCCCCGCATGGTTCCCATGTTCCTAGCCTCAACTCCCTTATTCCATCAGAGGAAGTGGGTATGAGGTATTCTTCCATTGACCAGGCTATCGCCATTATCATTCGGTTAGGACCCGGAGCAGCATTGTCCAAGGCCGATATCGCTGATGCCTTTAAGTTACTCCCTATTACGCCAGCTCACTGGCAGTGGCACGGCATTAAGTGGAGGGACCAATACTACTTTTCCACAAAACTTACTTTTGGTTCTAAGAGAAGCCCGTGGCTGTTTGATCAGTTGGCTCAGGCCCTCTATTGGGTATTAGAGAATAAAATCCACTGTGAGCCTGTCATCCATTACTTGGATGATTTCCTGCTGATTGAGAGGCCAGGGCCGGCCCCCCTGGGTCTAGGGAAACTTTTGAGTTGTTTTTCTTAGATGGGCGTCCCTGTATCCTCCAAGAAAGTTGAGGGCCCATCCACAGTCATTACTTTCCTAGGCATAGTGTTAGATTCAGAAAACATGTTAGCCAGATTGCCGTCGGACAAGTTAGTTAGGATCAGGGAAGTCGTTCACAGGTTCTTAGTTACCACCGTGGTCACTAAGGCTGGTTTACAGTCGTTACTGGGCATGTAAAATTTTGCTATGAGGATCATCCCGCAAGGCAGGTTATTCATTTCCCGCTTGTTGGCCCTTCTCGCTACTGCTCCAAATCAGTACAGCCCGGTATGTCTGGATAGTCAAGCCTTATCTAACCTACACATGTGGGACCACTTCCTCAGCCAGTGGAATGGGGTGTCCTTGTTTATTCCCGAATTGTCTAACCTGTCTCCAGTAATCTTCTTGGACGCGGCTGCTGGCACAGGCTTTGCTGCTATTTTTGGCACCCACTGGGTCGCAGGTGAGTGGCCAGTTGAGGTTAGACAGACCCACTGGGGCAGCCACTGGACAAATCTCACTGTGTTATTTGTAACAGACAACGCCGCAGTGGTAGATATTATAACCAGTGGTTTGTCTAAGTCATCACATGTCATGTGTCTCATGAGGCATCTAGTTCAACTCTCGTTGCAACATAATTTCTGTATTACTAGTGCGCATGTACCAGGTTCTCAAAATGTGGCAGCTGACGCTTTGTAGAGGGCTAATTTTCCCCTTTTTTACAGATCATGCCAGAGGAGGATGTTACTGGCGCTGCTGTCCCTCCCCACGAGTTTCTAATATTGGTTTGACTAGTCACCTGGCCACAGCCCATACCTTATTAGCCGAGTCACTTTCTCCGAAAACGGCTAGGGCTTACCGCACTGGGTGGGTCGTATATATTTCCAAATTCCAGGAGAAATGCCCTCAAGGAGAGTCCAGCTTCATCGAGTTCATCCTTGCTTTTATAGGTTACTGCCACTCGGAACTTAAGCTATCACACAACACAGTGAAATCCTACCTGTCAGGGGTGCAGCATTTCCTTTCCGTTAGTCATCCAGAACGGGGTTCGTTGTTTTCTGTTCACGCAGTCAAAGCAACGCTGAGGGGATTAAGCAGATGTGGCCTAGGAGGCCAGGTACGCAGACAAGCCGTTACTGGTAGGCTATTCCGTAACCTGTCTGACGTTCTGGATAAGAATCCTTTTGGGGTTTTGCCCAGCTTGGTGCTTAAATCGACTATTTATTTAGCCTTTTATGGTTTCTTGAGGCCTGGTGAGTTTTTTTGTCCCCCCAATAGCAGTAAGTTTGTCACAGTTAGCCAACTGGTTCCGCATCTTGAGGGTTTCACGTTACTACTGAGGACGTCCAAGACCTCTCAGACGGGTCCTCCGATCCCAGTGTCCTACTTCCCCACGTCTCACCGATGGTGCCCTGTCAGAGTTCTTCAGCAGTTGCAGGCAGCCTTAGTAGGTCATAGGCCAGATAGTCCACTGTTGTCTTCTGGGGTGTCGCCACTTAGTATTCGTCAGTTTGTGTCTCACATACGCTCCATAGTTGTGAGTCTGGGAGGCGACCCCGCTTCGATTTCAGGTCATTCATTCCATATAGGAGCGGCGTCCGCGGCCTCCAGAAATCAGGTGCCAGCGCACGTTATCCAGAAGTTGGGTCGCTGGCGCTCCTCCTGCTTTAGTCGCTACATTCCTTATCCCAAAACTGAGATGTCATTGGCTTTCCAAAGTTTGGCCTTGTGATTATGTTGTAATAAATTACTCTTGCTACTCTGTATGCCTTTTGCCCTCTTTTTGGTGTCCCTGCTACGTTGCGGTTGCGGCACAACTCTAACCGCTTAGGCGTAAGGTAGTTTCAGGTGGGATAGGGTGCATTCTCTCGGTAGCCACGACCACAAATGTATGTATATAGTGGTTGGGAAGGCATTAAATAGTAAATCTGTCCCCTCTATTTTGTGTATATATGCCTGGATTTATGGAAGTAAACTTCTATTTTTTTATGTAAGCCCTCCCCTTTCATTCTTTTAGAAGGACACTCTAATAAAGGCTGTTGGTGTTTTGTTACATCTCATAACCGCACCAAATAACATTATTGATCGCCCAATGACTAAAGTAGTATAAGTTAGAACAATTCCTAGGATCTCTTTTGTGTTTTATGAAATGCTGCACAATGTACTTCTGCAGAACAAATAACGTCTCCCATCCAGCGACGTCTAAGCGAGCACAGTCCGATAGAAATCAAAATTGCTTAATCATACAATTTGCTGCCTTTCAGATTGCCGATAGATTTTCATTATGCAGCTGAATTCAACAGCCTCTCCTATCTCACTTAATCAAACACTCTTGCTGTAAATCTTTTAAAATTCTAGAAGTGGGTGATAAATATTTTCTGTAACATTAAAGGCATAATAAACAGACTGGAGAGTGAGTTAATATTGCTTGGAAAGCGGAACCGTCTGAGAGCGTTGGCTGTATCACGCAGGACCGGTAAGAGACAGAAGGAAATAAAAATCGAATTTTTGCCATGAAATGTGCCATAAATTAGGATTTTACTTTTGCAAATCTTTTCTGAAAACATGTAACATAATGTAATGGAGAAGACATTAGCAATGCATACTGATGAGTTTGGGAGATATAGCAGAGTGGAGTGACTATGGAGAGAGACGTGTATGGTAGATGCATCAGAAATTATTCTTTAGCAAAATCATGACATCTCTAGGAGTTATCTATGATTTTCTACGGGACTGAAGTTCGTCCGACTGAAGTCTTTAAAGTGATTGCCTCACCAGAACACCCCCATTTTTTTATTCTGGCTGCCTATCCATCAGCTAATGCCTACAGGTCTGATGGCTTAAAGGGTTTTCTTCAGGATCAGAAAATGATGACCATTAATATCAGATTGGTGGCTGTTCACCTCTTGCACTCCCAGTGTCCTACTGTTGAAAGGGGATTCAGCAATCGCGTGAGCTTGGTGCCCTCTTATTTTTTCACATGGGTCCATCTACATGCCTTCTGTACATATAGTAGTAGCCTGGAGAGCACTGCAGCTTCATCCCATTCAAATAATTAAGTAAACAGCAAGCGAGTTGGTGGTCTGATGGCTTAAAGGGTTTTCTTCTGGATGAAAAAATGGATGACCATTAATATCAGATTGGTGGCTGTTCAGCTCTTGCACCCCCAGTGATCTACTGTTGGAAGGGGATTCAGCAATCACATAAGCTTGGTGCCCTCTTTTTTTTTCACATGGGTCCATCTACATGCCTTCTGTACATATAGTAGTAGCCTGGAGAGCACTGCAGCTTCATCCCATTCGAATAACTAAGTAAACAGCAAGCGAGTTGGTGGACCATGGTAAAGAAGGATGCAGCTCTTGCATGAGCACTGTGACCCTTTCTATCGGGAATGCTGAGTGTTGGACCACCAATAATCTAATGTTAATATCCTGTTCTAGGGATAGGCCACCAATATGCTGGTCCTGGACAATCTATTTAAGGACCCATTCATACGACCGCATGGCCACCGTGCACGTGTTGCGTGTGAACTCCGTACTGTGTTGTTTTGATTTGAATGGGTCCACAATCCGCAAGATACAGCAAAAGAAAGGAAATGTGGAGGCACGGATCGGAAGCCCACAGAAACAATTGGAAGCCCTTCTGTGGGCTTTTTGGTTCATGCCTCCACACTGTAAAACATAGGACATGTCCTATCTTTCACCATATCTTGCAGACCCATTCAAGTGAATGAGTCAACACCGCAATAGGGAGTTCACATGGCCAGTGCTCCTATTTTGCCGACTGCTATCTGTGGTCTGCAACATGGGCATCCTCACCATACATCTATCTATCCAAGGTATCTGTCCCTCGCATGTTGTGGGCATGGTCTGTGCAACTGTCCCTATCATCTTTGGTCAATGGTGGGACCCTGTGTCTTTTGCTTCCAATTTTAAAATAAAGTTGCATCCATTTATGGTAATCTCAACCAAGGATGATAATGAGATGACTGCTAACTCTTCCCATGTGTGAACACTAGCTAAGGCCATGTTCACATCTGCGGCAAGCTGTTCCGACTGCCTGATTCGGCACAAAAGCCGGCTTGCGGCCAGACCAGAAACCACACTCATGCTAGAAAGCAGCCGGATAACCACAGGATCCTATTATAATCTATAGGGATCCAGCGGTGATCTGTAGAATCCAACAATCACCAGATTCTGTGAACTCCAACAGGCTGTTCTCTTCTGGAACAGCCTGCCGGAACTGTTCAATAGATATGTGAACATGGACTAAGAAGTTACATGACCCAAAGTAAGAGAATACCAAGTGAATCTGATTTCATTACTAGTAGGATGTGATGTGATGGATCCACCTTCTCATCTTTATTCCACATGTCAGTTAATCCTGATGTTGCTGTAGAGAGTTGTAACACATTTCAAAACAAAATGATATTTATCCCTTTGGAAGACAAGATTAAAAGAAAAAAGTTAAAACTTTACCTTTTCATGTTTATAAAAAGAGAACATAATTACTAATCTGTTTAAGTGTCATGCTGCATAAATAAAATCCAGAAATAAATATCCCAAAATTCCACACATTGATGATCGCTATAATTGTACTCACATTTACAGTAATAAAAAATGTTTTGACTAAACAAATTGGAGCCTTTTAAACATATAAGCTGTAGGTAGTGGTTAGAGGAAACGTAACAGAAAAGGTATTTATAGGATTCAGCTTGTGATGGGAGGATCTCCACTCCACAAAGCAGAACACTGAAGATAAAATGTGGAAGCAGGTCACTTAAATTTTTTAGTCTAGGAAAAAATTATCATGCTATTGCTTGATATTTTATACAAAAAAATTATGTGCTGCTAGAAAGGTTAAAGGTTTACCTAATCTAAGTTTTTTATTTGAAAGTAAATATTAGTGAAGTTCATGTATTTAAAAAATGAACCCCCCCCCCCCCCCTTACATCATTTTCACAAATATGGCAATAGTCAAGACTGCAGGGTAAAAACCCCTCTTAAATATACAAATTCCTAGGACAATCATAGAAAATATCATTGAATTATCTCAAGAAGGATTCTTTGCTACCCATTCAAATCTCAAAACAAGGGCACAATGGCATGACACAATGGGCCACCATTATATATGTGGATATTTAAACACACAATCTGATGTCTGGGTGTTAACCACCTAATTCATAATGTTCACCAATTAGCCAGAATGGAAAGCGAGCACAAAGTTGTGTCTCTGTCCTGGAAACTCCAGCATGTCCATATGATATGTGGACAACCTATTGATTTCTAGTAATGCATCATCCCCGTTCCCCCCATGTGTGTGTGTGTAACTGTCAACAGAAAAGTAGAATTTATAGAATACATAATATCAATGCCAATTCTCTTATCCTTCCTTCCTTCCTTCCTTATCTACCTATTCTCCTCCATTCCTTAATCCCCTTCCTTTGTCTTTTCCCTCCCTCCCCTCCTTTCCCTACTTTCTCCCTTACTTCCTTCTCTCCCTCCTTCCTTCCTTCATTCCTTTCTTTCTTTCTTTCTTTCTCTTTGTTCCATTTTCTAGGAGTATTGCTTTCCCTTTTGCTGCCCTTGAAATAATATTTAAACATTACTTTTTCTCTAGTTTGTTATTTCTACCACTGCAAGTACCTGATTTGCTTATTAATTATTAATTCATGTTTTCCTGGATTTATTTTAGTGCTGAATATTGAATGAAGTTTCATTCGGCTGATTAAGTTCACATGTAATTGGTAAACTCACAATTATTTAATGAATATCATTAATAATAAACTAAATAAAAAGTAATCATTTCATTAATTGTAATTACCAAGTTCTTAACAACACCTCCCCCTCAAACATATTTTCATATCTTGTAGTGCAGGGAATTATACTGTGTTATGAGAAGACCTTAGGATAACCTCCAGAAAAATTAAGCAGTTTTTAGTTGTGTGAGGATTTTCCTCTTACAGGTGACCTTCAGATTTAAACATAGCAGTCAATGGCGCATATTTACCAAAGACTTGCAGGTCGTGCATCAGTCTTACTAAAACGTTTGCTAGGGAGACATGCACCAAATTTATGAGTAGGTACATGCCTCTTAATAAACGTGTTATATCTTGTGCTGTCAGTGTTGCACTACATAACATTTCAGTTATAAGTTACACCAGTTTTTTTTACATAAATTATTACAACTATATAAGCTTTCTATCACTAAATTTCACCTGTGTTTCTTTTTTTATTTTACCTGAGTAGTGGGGAATTGTAAGAAGTCATAATTTTTGTGCAAAACTGGTATGTAACTTTGGCAAAATTTCTCCATGATGTATATGTTTTTCTCACATTTCACAAACAGAATAGACTGGGGATGGATGGGGTGGAAGTATTAATTCTCTAATTCTTATCCAAATAAGTAGCGAAAAATCCCTAAAAAGTTAGGCATATTTGGTTTTGTGGGTGAAATTTCGGGATTAACCTAAAATGTGCTCTAACCGTTACAGGTGAACTTAATGTAACCTTCTCTAAACTTTTAAAGGCACATATGCAACTATTCAAAGTTTTAGTACTTTTTGCACAACTTACTGTTCTCTAACAAGGAGCTTAACAGCAAAATTCACAACAGGTGTTTGATCCGTGAATCACCCAATAAATTTCCTGGATCAATTAGAATTGGGATTTAATCACTCCTCCTCATCATGCTGTTCACATTTTGATATCATATGACCAAGATTGTGAGGCTTCAAGCAGGATGTTCTTAGACAGAAGTGGCCACTGAGCTTAGAGTGTTACAGAGTGTCACCAGCAGTTTACAACAGAGATAGAGAGAGATTGGAAAAGTCACAGAAAGGCATAGTGGACGTCCTTTGGCTACATCCCACACTGATGACTGCTTCATTATTATCATTGCCCTTTGGAACCGGATAATGAATGCCACACAACTCCAAGAACATTTAAGGGAGGTAAGAGGCACCCAAGTGTCACATCAGACCATTAGAAACCATTTACATCAGTGTGGTCTGTATGCTAGATGACCTGCAAGGCTTCCTGACCACCAGGCATAGGTGTCATTGTCTTGCATTGGTCAGGGAGCATCTAGCCTGGACGAGAGACCAGTGGGCCTCAGTGCTGTTCACCGATGAAAGTTCATTCATGCTGAGTAGAAATGATGGCTGCCAACAATGTTGGAGACATCAAGGAGAGTGCCATGCATCATCCACTTTTATCACCAGACAAGCCTTTGGTGGGGGTGATGTTACAGTGTGGGCAGGTGTGTATAGTCATTGTGCCTCTGCATGAACAGTACATGCCTAATTTCATCTTCATGGGCAACAGTGCGCCAACTTATCGAGGTCACATCATTAGGGAATGGCTGCTGGAGACTGGGGTACCTCAAATGGAGTGGCCTGCACTTTCTCCGGACCTGAATCCCATTGAAAACCTATGGGATCAGTTGAGTCTTCTTGTAACATAATAACATAGTATATGGTCATAGATTATTTAAAGACAATCTCATGCATAACAATATCACTTGTATATTGACATGTGAAATGATGTAAAGGATGTATGAGCAAAGTACTTTGATGCTTTTTGTAATAACTATCTTACAATAAAAAGAGATTTAACAACATAATAACATAGTAATATAGTATATAAGGCCGTAAAAAGACATTTGTCCATCCAGTTGGGCCTGTTATCCTGCAAGTTGATCCAGAGGAAGTCCAAAAAAAAACTGTGAGGTAGAAGCCAATTATCCCCACTTAAAAATCGGAATAACTCCCTGGATCAACGACCCCTCTCTAGTTGATATAGCCTGTAATATTATTACACTCCAGAAATTCATGCAGGACCAGCTTGAATTCTTTTATTGTACTCACTATCACCACCTCCTCAGGCAGAGAGTTCCATAGTCTCACTGCTCTTACTGTAAAGAATCATTTTCTATGTTTGTGTACAAACCTTCTTTCCTCCAGACGCAGAGGGTGTCCCCTCGTCACAGTCACAGTCATGGGGATAAATAGATGTTGGGAGAGATCTCTGTACTGTCTCCTGATATATTTATACATAGTAATTAGATCTCCCCTCAGTCGTCTTTTTTCTAAAGTGATTAACCCTAATGTTGATAATCTTTCAGGGTACTGTAGATGTCCCATTCCAGTTATTACTTTAGTTGCCCTCCTCTGGAGGCTCTCCAGCTCTGCTATGTCTGCCTTGTTCACAGGAGCCCTGAACTGTACACAGTACTACATGTGTGGTCTGACTAGTGATTTGTAAAGTGGTAGGACTATGTTCTCATCACAGGTATCTTTGCCCCTTTTGATGCAACCCATTATCTTATTGGCCTTGGCAGCAGCTGCCTGACACAGTTTTTTACTGCTCAGTTTGCTGTTTATTAAAATTCCTAGGTCCTTTTCCATGTCAGTGTTAGCGAGTGTTTTACCATTTAGTATAACGGGTGATTTGCATTATTCCTTCCCATGTGCTTAACCTTACATTTGTCAGTGTTAAACCCCATCAGCGACTTCTCTGCCCAAGCCTCTAATCTATCCAGATCCATCTGTAGCAGTATATTGTCCTCTTCAGTGTTAATTACTTTACACATTTTAATGTCATCTGCAAAAATTGATATTTTACTGTGCAAGCCTTCTACAAGATCATTAATAAATATATTGAAGAGAATAGCACCCAATACTGACCCCTGAGGTACTCCACTAGTGACAGTGACCCAATCTCAGTGTGTACCATTAATAACCACCCTCTGTTTTCTATCATTGAGCCAGTTACTTACCCACATACAGACATTTACTCCCAGTCCAAACATTCTCATTTTATATACTAACCTTTTATGTTGTACAGTGTCAAATGCTTTGGTGAAGTCCAGATATGCGACATTCATTGATTCACTACTGTCAAGTTTAGAACTTACCTCCTCATAAAAACTGATTAAATTAGTTTGACATGACCGATCCCTCATGAAGCCATGCTGATATGGTGTTATTTGCTTATTTTCATTTAGGTACTCCAAGATAGCATCTCTTAGAAAACCTTCAAACAGTTTACCCACAACAGATGTTAAACTTACCATCCTATAGTTTCCGGGCTCTGTTTTTGCACCCTTTTTGAATATTGGCACCACATTTGCTAAGTGCCAATCCTGTGGAACACTCCCTGTCAGTATAGAGTCTGTAAATATCAGAAATAAGGTTCTGGCTGTGACATTACTTAATTATCTTAGGATACGGGGGTGTATGCCATCTGGTCCTGGCGATTTGTCTATTTTAATTTTTTTAAGTCGCTATTGTACTTCTTCCTGGGTCCGACAGGGCAATTTTAATGGGGATTTTACTTTTACATTCTGCATTTCATCTGACAGTTTATTTTCCTCAGTAAATACAGTGGAGAAAAAAAATATTTAAAAGCTTTGCTTTCTCCTCGTCGCTCTCTGCAACTCCCCTCCCTCCCTCATTGCTCTGTAGAGGGCCGACACCTTCAGATTTATACTTTTTACCATTTATATAATTGAGGAACATTTTATGGTTAGTTTTGCTCTCTTTGGCAATTAATCTTTTGGTCTCTAGTTTGGCGGCTTTTATTAGTTTTTTACATATTCTATATATTTTTTCCTTATAGTTTACCAGTGCTTAATGGCCCTCCTCCTGTTTTAGTGATTTAAATGCTTTCTTTTTGTCATTTATTGCTTTCTTTACAGTTCTATTTATCCACATTGGTTTCTTCTTGTTCATTAACCCTTTATTTCTATAAGGTATGTACATCTCACAATTAGATTTTAGGATGCTTTTAAAAATATTCAATTTTGTGGCGGTATTTTTTTTTTTTTAGGACTTTGTCCCAGTTAGTTACGCCTATAGCCTCTCTTAGTTGGCTAAATTTAGCTTTTTAGAAGTTTGGTATTTTTGTTCCTCCCTGTAGAAACGGTTGTTTCAAGGATCATTGGAAGGTTATTACTTTATGGTCACTATTTCCCAGGTGTCCCCCAACCTGCACATCTGTCGTTCTGTCAGGTCTATTGGTTAATACTAAGTCCAGTATGGCCGTCCCGTTTTGAACCAGTTGGGAAAGGTAATTGTCTTTGGTTATTGCAAAGAACCTGTTTGTACAGCTTTCAGTTTCCCAGCCTATATCTGGGTAGTTGAAGTCCCCCATAATTACCACCTCATTATGATTTGCTGCCTCGTCTATCTCGTTTAGTAGTAGATTTTCTGTAGGGTTTTTTGACAAACCTTTCTAAACAGACTGTAACCTTGTACATTAACTGCCCAGTCATAGTTATCATCCAGCAATGTCTCATTTCCTTCTGAACTGTTCTAGTCCCTCCTTCCATCCCTCCCCCAGTCCCACTACCTTGCCCCCGGTCTCTGTCTGCACTATCTTCCCATCCAATAATGTAATTACCCTCCCCAGTCCCTAGTCTAAACACTTCTACAACCTTCTAGCCATCTTTCCCCCCAAAACAGCTGCCCTTTCCCCATTGAGGTGCAACCCATCCCTACAATAGAGCCTGTAGCTAACAGAGAATTCTGTCCAGTTCTCCAGGAACCCAAACCCCTCCTTCCTACACCAGTTCTTGAGCCACTTGTTAATCTCCCTAATCTCCCGCTGCCTTTCTTGTGTGGCTCGTGGTACCAGAGGTATTTTGGAAAACACTACCTTTTGAGGTCCTTTTGACCTAAATCCCTAAAATCATTTTTAAGGACTCTCCACCTTCCTCTAACTTTGTCATTGGTTCCGATATGGACCATGACCGCTGGATCTTCTCCAGCCCCTCCCAGTAATCTGTCAACCGGATCCGCGATGTGTCAAACTCTAGCGCCAGGAAGACAACACACTTTTCGGCATTCACGGTCTTTGTGACAGATTGCCCTTTCTGTACCCCTAATAATTGAGTCTCCCACTACCAGCACCTGTCTTCCCTGCTCTCCTGGTCTCCTGCTTACTGGAGCTGACATACCCCTGACTGGCAGAGGAAGTGTCCGGCTGCAGCAGTGCTGTCCCTGAACCGACATCCCCCTCATCTGCCAACCGTGCAAACTTGTTGGGGTGTGACAGATAAGGGCTAGCCTTCCTGGCACTCTTACCTCTACCCCGCATTCTAACTGTTATCCAGCTAGCTACCTCACTTTCCTCAGCCTCCTAGCTATCACCCTCCCCCTCAACTAACCCATAAAGTGCTTGCTCAGTGAGCAGCAAACTCTTTTACAAATTGTTAACGCCTCTAAGTATTGAAACTCGCCTGTTTGGATACTCAATTTGCGATTACAAACTGGTAATTTGCTCACATTTTGAACAATGATATACACCCTACAATGGCTGTTCCAGGACTGCATACATCAGACAAGATATGAACTGGTATGCGCTGTCAATAATGGAACACATACTAGATGGGGATTACACAACGGAAGAAAAAAATACAATAGAATGCAGTAATAAGAAACTGATTTACTGCAGTCCCCCACTGAAGTCCTTAAATCTGAAGTCACTGAATCTAAAGTCACACACTTATACAAACACACACTTAAATCGAACACGCGAAGCACAAACTCGCGTTATATGCCTGCTGATATAAATGGAGCTCTCAAAACCAGCCTTTTTTTTTCCTCTGGAAACGCTCATAACTCATAACTCTACCTCAGAACCTCAATGACCTGAGAGCCACTATTCAAGAAGAGTGGGATGCCATGCCTCAGCAGTTAATAAGTCGACTTGTGAACAGCATGAGACGTCGTTGTCAAGCTGTAATTGATGCTCAAGGCCGCATGACAATTTTTTGAGATATTGAAATTTTTTGTGGGGGTATACCTACCACTGGTGTTGGCTTTTGTTTCAATAAATTGAGATGAGGAAATCACCATTGCTGCTTCTATTTAAATGCCCTACTTTCATGATATAATATCACTGGAGCGGAAACTTTTTATGTTTTCCATTAATTTCACTCAAAAGCCAAATATACCTAACATTTTGTGAGTAATGTTTATTAATATTAAAAGGGTTATTCCATGACTAATGTAAAAAAATTAAATCAGACATCATATAGTACATGACAATCTATTTCCATCAAAGCTAGAATCAACCCTGTACCTCCCATGGATCCAGAGATCTCCTAGATTTATTTCAAGTTAAAAGCTCAAGGGGAGTGTCTTTTCTGCTGCAGTCAAGGGGGCGTGTCCATGCTCTCTCTATCACAACTCAGGAGGCAGATGAAGGATGAAACTGAGCATGTGCGACCATTTCAGTGATCCGGGCCAAGAAATAAAAAACAAACAAACAGTAGGTGGAGCTATACAGATACATTTTATTGAATAACTCAGTGGCTATATTTTTAATTAAATGCAATTAGAAATATATTCAGATCCAGGTGCTGGTTTGAAAACTACAGAATATTTTAATAGGACAATCCCTTTTAGACTGGAGTGAAAAATGCCAGTCTTAATAAAGTCCTCCAATTTTCCCTAGAACATACATTATAGATTATAAGACAGCTGGGACCCCCAGTGGTCTCAAAAAAGGTTCACAATCCCCACTTCCACTGAATAGGTTATATCATATGCAAGGTCACACTCCATTTAGAACATGAGTGTATATTCATTATAAGAAATGTGCACATTCCCACGGTCCCTGCCACCAGCGAGGCCAGAGATTTTTCCTATAGTGTGCAAGCATGACCACCACTGATGGATTGCAGGGTGGTCGTAACGATGGAAGCAAGCAATGCATAATTAGATGGAAAAATGAATCCAGCCAGCAAAGGAGGCAATATGGACAATCACAGAACATTAATAAGTGCCGTGTATTAACTGTGTCTACATAGATTATGTGGGCTACTCATAAAGCACTTCACATACCATATACAATATGTTTTTCCAAGTCCTCTGTTCTCTCCCTCCGTGTATGCAAAGGATATATTACCTTACAGTTTTTTTCTCACTAATTAGCGTAGATATCTTGAGGTACTGCAATAGCTGCTTCAGAGATTTGCTTTTAAGAAATCTAAGCCAGGAACTGCCTCATTGGGGCAGATTTACTAAAATGTGGCAGTTTTTTTGTGTCTGGAATGTGCTTAAAAAAACTGGCATGCATGTTTTGCATCACGTTTCTAAGCTTTTCACACTTCGTCCGACAACGGTGTGTGGCTTCATGGAAAGGACGTTTGACTTTGCTAGAAAGGGGCATGGACTAAATGCAGCTCTATGCACCAAAAATGCGCCAACATTTAGCTTTATTTTTTAAGTAAAATTATGCCAACTTATAGGAGGTGTAAACTTAGAATAAACAGATCTTTTTTTTGGCACATGGATACATTTTTTGGGGCACAGAGTTTTTGGTGCAGACAATATTCTAGCATAAACCTGGTGTGGAATTTATGATAGTCCAAATTTACAAAGCTCCAGCCAACCAGACAGTTAACCCCGATGCTATGGATAGGAGATAGAGATGAGTGAATTTATTAAAATTTGTTTAGGATCCAATTCGTCTGAATCAACCTTTCGTTTCAATTCAGAAACAGAGCGATTCTGAATGAAAAGTGCTCAAAATGTAACAATCAATTTTTTTTGATTTTTAGGAACCGATTCTCTCATGTCTAATAGGGAATAGGTGTTTGTCATGGGACAGCCCCTTAATTGGTGAGTATATCTTAATTTTTTATCAAGACTGGAGCTTTATGCGCCTGTCTTTATATCCCTTGTGCCGCCGTCCGTGCGCCTAAACAGAAATTTATGACAGCTGAATTCTGCCATAGATTTCCGGCTTCATTTATGCTAGAAAATTGGTGTAAATTAAGATGAATTTGTCGGAGGGGACGGCCATGTCTCCTTTCCACCCTTTTCCCGCCCCCTTTAGTAAAAATTTTGAGGGCAGCATAAAATCCGAGATGCAACATTTTTTTTTTAAAGTCACAAAATATGTGTCTTTTCAACGTCACTTTTTAGACACAAGGGACATGATTAATTCTCCCCGTTGGTGTCTTTGCACAGGTTCTTGAAATAACTTAGACAACTCCTGTAATGAAAAGCACAGCCTGGGGGAAATATACAGAAATGACACCATTTATTAATAACCCATCCTTTAAAACATCTCCATATGAAAATTTAGAAAAAAAAAGTTCCTATATAATATTAAAGCATTGTAGGTACTATAGGTTATGATATATGCCTGTAAAAAAAATGAACTATTTATTATGCCAAAAAAGATGTTTGTTCTAATGATTTTCAGGTTTTTTTTCACGTTCACCTTTGATGATGCTGTCTGTTTACCGTGCACCGAAATCTTTGCAATCACTTTATTAAAACCTGTTGTCAATGTGATGGAAATGTTTTTTCTTATGTACTTTAATTGTTTATTTTTAACTTTTCTTAGTAAAGTAGTGAAATTCAGGGCCTATTATATTTTAGAATCTGTACTCTGGTACACTGCTGTGTATGGGAGTATGGACACCACCCTGGCCGCAGTAAGGGCTGTACATTGCTGTGCCAGCCTGTACCAGCTCTGCTCTTCAGAAACCTGGTATACATGGGCCTGCAACTGTTTTTGAACTAAAAAGCTAACATATTTTAGTCTGTGACCGAAACCTCCGCTAAGCTAATCGCCTGCAGACTACGTTGGCTAAAGCAGAGTGGACAGAGCACTGTACAGCGCTCAGTGCGGCCAGAGGGGAATTCGTACCCCCATACAGGGTTGCCAACCAGATACCATGTTTTCTTTTTTCTGGACAATCCCAAAATCACGGACAGCCCAAAAATTTTATGGACAAATTGGAAAACTATAATGAATGATAACGGATTATAAGCAATACATGTCTGTAGCCCATTATACTGATAAGAACTCATTACCATAATTTACTGTGAGACGTAAAATTATAATAATTTCCACCAAAATAATCTAGTCAAGTATCACCAGCCTAAAAAAAAAAAAAAATCACAGACACATCTATATTCTTTTTCACAGACACCTACAGTGTAGTTGCCTATTTTTAAAGACTTTCCAGAAATTTTGGTCGGCTACCCTGCTCTTATACACAGCAGTGCACCAGAGAACAGATTCTAAAGCGCAATGGGCTCCTGAACTTCAGAATCCTATTTCCATAGGAAAAGTAAAAAAATAAAATAAAAATTATAATAATAAAGTACTTTACAAAAATCTTCACATTTAGAACAGGTTTAAATAAAGTGTGTGTGAAGCTTTAGGTGCATTTTAAGTAGTTTTCCTGCTCCTTTACACATAAAACTGTGTGTGCATTTATGCGATGTATACATTTGAACCCATAATGTATCATTTAATGAGCTCTATTAAGGAAGCTCATTTTCCATATAATTAAGCTGTTCTAGCAATTAAAGTCAGAGAAGAGTTCCACTGCTTACATTTATAACACTGTCATGAAATATGTGGTTGTAATAATCTAATCCAAACTGGTGGTTATTGTCTTCAAGCATCACTATCTATCTATTATCTATCTATCTCATATCTATCTATCTATCTATCTATCTATCTATTATCTATCTATCTATCTATCTATCATCTATTTCATATCTATCATCTATCTATCATCTATTTATCTATCTATCTATCTATCTATTATCTATCTATCTATCTATCTATCTATCTATCTATCTATCTATCTATCTATCTATCTATCCCATATCTATCTATCTATCTATCTATCTATCTATCTATCTATCTATCTATCTAAAAAACAGAAAATGAGGCAGCACTCCAGATATGTTGAAGTTCCACACCATATCTGGAGTGCTGCCTCATTTTCTGGTTTTTGGATTTATAGTAGATTTATAGTAATCCTTGAGGGTTTACACCCATATTCATATTTTCTGACTGTGGTGATGTCTTTTTTGCTATTGTATTTATCTATCTATCTAATATCTATCAATGTCATATCTATCTATCTGATATTGATTTGATATTTAGTGTTGATCGCGAATATTCTAATCGCTAATTTTTATTGTGAATATCGGCACTTCGAGAAATTGCGAAGATGTAGAATATAGCGCTATATATTTCTAATCGCGAATATTCTAGATCTGTTTTTTCATCAGTAACCTCCCTTCTTGCTTGTGGGCCAATGAGAAGGCTGCAATATGTTTTTCAGAGCTTAGCAACATCCCTAGCAACCAATAGGAAAGTTGCCTCCCCCTTACTGTATAAGAACCTTGCAGTTCTGAGAGAGAGAGAGCAGTGACATTGCTGTGCTCTGTGCTTTCATCTGGATCCTACTCCTTATCCAATTACATTAGATAGTTAGTTAGTCCATATATATAATACAGATAGTGAGAGATAGTCAGTGCAGGTTAGATAGTGATATAGTGGAGCTGGTTCCAGTGCAGGGTGTTATGTAGTGTGAATTACTTTTTCTCTGCTACATACATGCTACAGGCATAGTGCTGTGATGTCACAACAACAATACTTAGTGCACCAATCAGTAATATACACTCAGACCTGATAAAATGTGAAGTTGCATGTATTGCGCAAAAAATATGCACATTAGTGTCGATTTGCGCAATCGCGAAAATATTGACTGAGGATAATGAATTCTAGAATTTATTGCGAATATTATGTGAAAAATTAGCAAAATATCGCAAAAAAACGAATATTGCCTATGCCGCTCATCACTAGTGATATTGACTTCTAGGCTTGAGCGAATCTGCGTCTTTGAAAACATTTTAAAATAGGAGTCCGAAGTGGGCTTGGTACCGAGGTAACAGCCAGTACCAAAGACAACTTCGGATTCCTATTTTGAAATGTTTTTAAAGACGCAAATAGGAATATTGTAGTAATTTGTAGCAAATAAGAAGTCTTTTATCAGCAAGTAGATATTGTATCATTGAGTTCTGTTATTTTCATGCAAATAGAGAGAAGACTAGTGGAAGCGGAAAGCAGAATTAAAGGGAAATGGCTAGACAAAGTGTGTGAGTAAAAAAAAAAAGCAAAAAAACTATTCACCTGCTCTGTTTGCTCTGACTGACAAACATACTAATCATCTGGACCGACTCTGAAGAAAAACTACTTAGGATCCATGAGATATTCAACAGCTTTCATCCGACTATAAACCTGACATTGAATTACGCACATATGGAAATCAACTTTCTGGACACTAAAAGTATTCAAAACAACTTGATACAGACATCCATATATCAGAAACCCATTGATCACCCTACATATCTGAGATGGGATAGCTTCCACCTCAAGCACATCAAAAAATTAATTATCTACAACCAAGCCATCAGATACAATCGTATCTGCTCCAGCTCAAAAAACAGGGATGGACACTTGGACTATCTTGTGACTACATTTTTACACCAGGGCTACAATCCTACCACAATTCAGGACCAAATCAATGGAACCAGGATCCCAAAAAATCAACTCCTTGAATATAAACAGAAGGAAGGCAATGACCATGTATGTACCTCTAGTGGTGACCTACAACCCACAACTAGAGGTACTAAGAAAAACCACAAGGAAACTACACAATATTCTACACAAAGATGACAGTCTCAGGATATTTTCCCAGACCCCCCCATTCTATGCTTCAGGCAACATTTCCTTGGAATATGAGGAGCTGAAAAACCTTTTCAAACATACTGACCACAGACAGGATACGTATCCCCAACACCCAGTAGGACTATACGATTCCTGGAACATTCACATGTCCTGCATCTAATGTGGTGTACCTCATTATGAGCGCTCAATGTCCAACTCAGGGTCTTTATGTAAGGGAAACAGGGCAAAGGCCCAGAGCAAAGATAAGCTCTTACCGTCATTGTATAAAGCAGAAAAAGACAAGAACAGACTCACACTGTTGCCAAACATTTTGGTGATCCTGGTCATAGAATTACAGACCTCCAAGTATTAATATTAGAGGGTTAATTCAAATTCCAAAGAGATAGACAAGTTTGGGAATAAACATTTATGATTGTCTTTGATACACTTAACACAGGACTTAATTTGCCTTAAGGTTTTATTGCCTGCTACAACATCTGAGGAGAAAGATGCTTCATCTCCTCTCTGAACTCAGAGACTAACAAATTTTGACACAGCTTATCTGTAAACTAATTAAGAACTCTTTCACCAAGACCATTCCTCTGTTTGTTGGCGTTGGTGCAATTTATTACTCCACCTCTCTGTTCTTTCCTGTGTATATCCATGTATCTTTGGAGATTTATACATTTCTGGCCTGAAGAAGGGACCTGAGAGTCTCCAAAGCTTTCCTTATAACATTATGTATTTTAGTTAGCTTTTAAAAGGTATCAAATTACAATATTTTATGTTGTTTCTCTTTTTGAGAGCATCAAGACTTCTTTCTACTGTATTTCAGACAATGGATTTTCTATGTATCTATGGGTTGGTAAAGAAACCTTTTGGATAATTACATTTGAAAGCCACTATTCATAGATCAAATGACATCACTGCGCCCACCCAGCATGATGACGTGGTGACGTCATCACATAAGTGCAGGCGAGGATTGATGCATTTTTCTCAATCAAGATGACCACGACGGCCTCTCCACGATCAAATGGATGAGGTGAGCAGGGGTGGATTGGCCAAAGACCTTACAGGGAAATTTCCCAGTGGGCCGATGCCCAGGGGGCCGCCTAGGCCCTCCTCATAGTCGGCCAGTGAATGTTTTTGGGGATGCATTTTGTGCTGCTGGCAGTATTTTATGATGGACTGTGGTATTTGACTCTGTTGGTATGGTACAATGTACCACAATATGGTATTGCTGGCCCTGCCTTCCATCAATTTGGACCCAACTACTAAACGGGGCCACTTTTAGTATTTTTTCCAGGGCCTCTTTAAAGCTACTTTCACACTAGCGTTTTGGCTTTCCGTTTGAGAGATCCGTCATGGGCTCTCACAAGCGGTCCAAAACGGATCAGTTTTGCCCTAATGCATTCTGAATAGAAAAGGATCCGCTCAGAATGCATCAGTTTGCCTCCGATCAGTCACCATTCCGCTTTGGAAGCGGACACCAAAACACTGCCTGTAGCGTTTTTCTGTCCGTCCTGGGATGCAGAGCGAGATGGATCCGTCCTGACACACAATGTAAGGCAATGGGGACGGATCCGTTTTCTCTGACACAATAGACAATCCGTCCCCCATTGACTTTCAATGGAGTTCATGACGGATCCGTCTTGGCTATATAAGACATAATACAACCGGATCCGTTCATGACGGATGCATGCGGTTGTATTATTGTAACATAAGCGTTTATACAGATCTATGACGGATCTGCAAAAGACGCTAGTGTGAAAGTAGCCTAAGCTCCCAGTCCGTCCCTTGAGGTGAGTATGTATTTCTTTGGTTTAATCCCTGATTAACCCCCTGATAGGCTGAATGTGACTGCGATTCTCTACAAAGTAATTCATAATGAATATAATTTCTTGTCGAAGTTCAGCGAAGCAGCAAAATCAAAATTTTTAAAACTTCGCTCGTCACTAGTCAAATCCTTTGACTCACTTTTATTGACTCTGTTCACACTCTGCATTACAACACTAGTTGTTTTAACACTCATTATATGTGGACAGTAATGCATCTGTTTCTATTCCATACCGGATTTTCTTTGTATCTATCGGTCAGTAAATAAGCTTGTTGGATAATGACATTTGAAAGCTGCTTTCCAAAGGAAAAGCTTTAATAAAATAAGCACAGGTTGGGTGGTAGACAGAGATGAGGGAAGTGATTTAGGGGGGGGGTGCAGCACTGTGGAGAGCTTTCTGGGTGAGGACGAACAGTTTAAATTGAATTCTATAGTGTACGGTCAACCAGTGCAATGACTGGCACAGAGTGGAGGCAACGGAGTAGCGGTTGGACAGATAGGTGACCCTGGCTGCTGCCTTAAGAATAGATGCTATGACTAAGAGCTCAGTGTGCATGTGAAAGTGTCAATTCCCCAGAATTTTGGATGCTTCCGGTCCCAACTTAACCAGGTGTTTGCCCCTCACATGCCACCGCAGCCAGACAATTAGTGGTATCAATAGTGATGTGTGGAAGCACTGCACATGATTGCGGTGGTCACTGTTTGGCAGAAGACACATGTGAAAAGCTGGCACGTCACAGTTCCAGTCAGGTAGGGATCAGAAGTGGTGGGGGCAAAGATGTGCAAAAGGATAAATAACCACAGCAAGTAAGAGGGTTTTATTTTTATTTATTTATTTATTTTCTCACCATATTTTTATTTTTTTTATTTTTTACACAATCCTTTTAAGTGCCATAGCCCTTGTATCAAAAAAAATAATTTAATAGGTTAATTTGTGATTAATTCATAAAGCGTGAAAAGTGAATGAAATAAAGGTTGTTTACTTCTAATGTGTTTCTTGAATAAATTTGTCTCCTTCTCAGTGGAATAAATGGTTTTAATGAGTCTGACAGAGCAAAGTAGTCATCGTGGTTGACATCAATGATAGCGGAAATCAGATTTTTCACTACACAGAGAAATCAGAACTCCCTTGGATATAAAGTCTATTTTATGTTGGGGAAGAAGAGGGGGTGTATTGGAGAAGTATGAACATTGACATACAGTCAAGCAGGGCACTAGTAGAGTACTTTGATATTTCATGCTAAAGAAAGTGCTCAGCAACTAGATAAAGATCGAGCGTCAGTGTGTTCAATGCAATTATAGCAGGACATTTGCATAATTGTATGGATGCACCACTGTCTTTCTGGAATTTTTAACAATTTGGTCATCTGTAATCAGAGCAGTAGTTGTAAGTCTGAACAATATGCACAGTCAAGTCACATTATTCTGACCATTTTCTACTTCCAACATCGGCAGCACATAGCTCATGAAGGAAGTCCTGAGGGCTGAGCTGGCTTGTTGCGTATATAAGGTGTGCTGTCTGCACACATATCTCTCATTGCTGTCATAGGTAAAAGGGGAGATTTATCCGATTTGCTAAAATGAATGATTGACTTTTGGGTGAAGGTTGGCAGTACTTCTGAAACTGTGCAGTTTGTGAACTGTTGTTGTGCTGCTGTGGTGAAAGTGTATTCTGAGTGGTTGCAGTGGCTGGGTTTGGGGTGACCCGATCGCTATGCTGGGTCTCCCAGACTCCGTTGAGGTGTCACCATGTGTTGCTGCTCTCCGGAAAGGATGGTAAGGCATGGTGCACCCCAATAGGAAATAAGTTCAGAGAGTCAAGGTCTACAGTAAACTAGCATGTTTCTTTACTGGAGGAATTCAGGTGCAGAATGATACAGGAAAGGCATAGGGATAGTTTCTCCAGTCTCCTCCCTGGCAGAAGAAGGGTTTGATGCTAAGGAAAGGAATGAGTTAGCTGACCCTCTCTCTATCAGAAGACTGGTACCCTGGATAAAGACTGGGTCTGTGCCTAAGTAGTCCGAGTGGTTCCTTAATCACAGGGATGGTGACCCATGGTCTGTGGCTCAGCATCCTCATCTCAGCATCTTCTTCTGGTCACTCAATAGTCTGGCAGAGTCTCCTCTTCTAAGCATTATTCCTTTACTGCAGAACACTAGGGGCACTGACTGCCCTCCTTATATAAACTTTCTAGCTAAACTAGAACCTTCTAGTGCGAGGGGGGAGTGGAGAAACTCAGCACAAACAGATGCAATGTTATAACTCTTGTCTGTCATAGACTTGCATTAGAGATTCAATGATACTCAAATGCAATGACTAGTGTTGGGCGCGAATATTCGAATTGCGAATATTAATCGCGAATATCGGCACTTTGAGAATTTGCAAATATTTAGAATATAGTGATATATATTCGTAATTTTGAATATTCTAAATGTTATTTTCATCAGTAACCTCCCTTCTTGCTTGTGGGCCAATGAGAAGACTGCAATGTCTTTGTCTGAGCTTAGCAACATCCCTAGCAACCAATAGGAAAGTTGCCTACCCCTTACTATATAAGAACCTCCCCAGCAGCCATTTTCCACAGTATTTTAAAGTTCTGAGAGAGACAGCAGTGTCATTGCTGTGCTCTGTGCTTTCCACACTACATTAGATAGTTAGTTAGTTAGCTCATATATATATAATACAGATAGTTAGTGGGAGATAGTCAGTGTAGATTATATCCTGATATAGTGGAGCTGTTGCAGTGCAGGGTGTTAGGTAGAGTGATAGGTTCTGCTGTCCATAAATACATGCAGACCTGCTAGAATGTGAAGTTTCAAAATATTTGCATTGTTAGTGCCGATTAGCGCAATCGCAAATATATTGGAGCAATCTAACTGCACATAAAGCCATTTTTAATGTTCTGCCGTGGCAACCATTTTCTCCAGTCTCAGGAAACTTCTAGCAGCTTGGAAAATGTAGCAAAAGTGACCCACGGCTGTATTTTGAGCGCATTACACAAATATTACATTGCGATTTTTTGCAATCAAGAAAATTATCTTGAATTCGTAAATTCATGAATATACGATGAATATTTGCCTAATTTCGCAAATTCGAAATATAGCCCATGCTGCTTATCACTAGTAATGACACAACAGTTTTTCTAAACACAAACAAGTTTCCAGACATAACAACAGAGCTAAACAAAACATTCAAATAGTCAGTCTGTCTAGTTTTGGTGGTAAAAAAAGTCTAGCTTTTTTCCCTCCAAAACATGTTCTTTAGAGATGAGCGAATCTTTTTAAAAATCGATACGCCGGTTCGCCAAATTTTTGGGGAAAAATTTGGTTCGATCTAAATTATATTTGCGGCAAACTTCGGTAAAAAATGGCAATTTCCTGGCTGCAGAGAGCCTTTATAGGGGTGTAGAACACTTTGGTAGTGAAATAATACTGTGAGTCCGTATGACATGTAGATGACAGGTGTCGCTCTTAGAATCACTGCACACTTCACTTATTTGGGGAGTCAAGGGGCCAAAACTGACCAAATAACTCAGGTATGAACTCAGCCTTACACGTCGATGTTAGCGCCAAGAAGAAGCACACTCCTTTTGCACCGTCGTCAGCTGATTCCACATAGATGTCTACAGAACCTGTTCTATTAAACGCTTATACAAGTAGAGCCCCCCCGGACAGAGAAGAGAGGGTGTCAGCAGTAAGTTTGTGTTGACATCACTGATTAATTTGCCCTTCCTCTGATCCGTCAGAACAATAACCCCAAAAAAACAGATCCTGTTTGTGGAGCATCCGCCTTCACTCGGTCAGCATTTGGTCAGCAATCCATCAGTATTGCTAATGCCCCCCAAAAAACAGGAGTGGATCCAAAACAGAGATGATACGTGAACGGAATATTTGCATGTCTTCTGTGTTTTGTACCCACTCCTGCTTTTGGCTACCAAATCATAAGCCAATTCTCATGGGACCAAACAGGCCTTACAGCTGATACACAGACATTATCCATTGTGCGTCTCATTTTTCCTTCCTTCTGACAGATCAGAAAAAGGGTCAAATAAATGATGATATCAACCAGGCCAAAAAGGCTAAATAGTGGCCCAAATTGGATTTGATTATTTCTAGTAGTTGTAGTTATTACTAGAAAATCAGGGGTGGTGATATTAATGATAACCATACTATTAACTAGAACCTGTCACACTGCATAGTCAGTTTTATCTGTGGGCAGCATGGTATAGAGCAGGAGGAGCAAAGTTGATATATGTTTTTCTGTGAAAAGTCTAAAATAAAAATTTTCATCTCAATTCTTCTTAATTCTGTGCTTAGCAGTCCAGTGGGTGGTCTGACTTAGTGATAGATTGTCTTCTCTACATAAGTGTACTTATAGAGATAGCTGTCCCTGAGTAGGACTGCCCACTGGACTCCTAAGCCCAAAAATAGGAGGAATTGAAAAAACATTTTTATACTAAGGCTAGTTTCACACTAGCGGCAAGGGACTCCGGCAGTCTGTTCTGGCGGGTGAACAGCCTGTCGGATCTGTGCTTTCGCTAGTGCACCCGTGACCCCGGACTACTGCTCCGGACCCATAGACTATAATGGGGGCGGGCCTGAGTTCCGGCCGCCTCTTGGTATGCGCTGCCGTGCTACCGCTGGAACTCTGCCCGGCCCCCAATATAGTCAATAAGGCCGGAGCGGTAGTCCGGGGGCATGTGTGCACTAGCTGCAGCACGCATCCGACAGGCTGTTCACTCGCAGGAACAGCCTACCCGAGTCCCTTGCCGCTAGTGTGAAACTAGCCTAAATTGCCCAAAAAACTATATACGGTATCAATCTACTTAGCTTCTCCTGTTCTATAACATGCTCTCCACAGCTCGGACTATATGTACAATGTGAGGGGTTCCCTTATATGATTATTATCACATTTTAAGTATTGTTTCTGTCTTTTTTCTGTATCGTGCATATTACCACAATAAACATCTAAAATACACCACAATCATTTACCATTAGACAAGATAATTAACGTTCTAAACTTGTTACCAAAAAAAGCATAAGAAACAAGTGAAAAACAAAATATCTTCCCAAAGCCAGTTTATACTGATTACTGCTGAAGAACAAGACAAAGAGCAATATAAACAGAGCACTAATTAAGCGGCGCATCTTACTTTTGTATTTGGCAGCAGTCACAAAAAATACTTGGAATTATTTGAAACAGAACCTCAGAAGGTTTACGCAATGTTCAGCATAAGGCACCGCTCTCCAAGGAAATATTA